>NC_091749.1:25270693-25393193 GCF_043380555.1 Nothobranchius furzeri
TATTTGCAGAGACAATTTTCTCTTGTTTGCCGTTCCCTGGCACTAAAACAAGTCCTTGCTTCTGGCCTCAGTGGTTAGCGGTGCATTAATCACATCAACCCTACAGCAGAGGAGGCAGCAACAAAAGGCCAGGACCTAATGAGTTCAGCAGAGAGCTCCAAAAAAGTCAATGTTGGAGTCGACAGAGCGCCAAAGCACAGCCAATTCACTTTCTGTAGTCCATTCCAAACATTTTTCCAATTTTCTGCTAAATATACAGGGTCGAGCTAGAATTAGGCGGATCAGGTAAGGGGATAATCAGTAGCTCTAATAATACTCTGGAGTCTAATCCTCTTGCCTTAAGTGCACTGGGCCCCAGACCAGCTTCTCCAGCTTCAGCTTTTCAGGCTCACATCCTGTCCCCAGCAGGTCTACTCTGATGCTTCTATAGGCTTGTTCTCTTGACTCCTCCACAGAATAAACGTCACATGTGTTGTCATTTTTGTTGGACGTCTTTAGGACCACCAAACGATCCAGCTGGATGCACAAGGACAACACAGAACCCGTACAATGCCACTTCACCGAGGACAGAGTTGGCAACATTTATCCATCCAAACAAGGCTTCCTGTGCCCTTTATCGGCTCCGTCCTGCTTTACATTCCCCACACATTCACACCTGGCAGCAGCCCCCGACAGTTCCATCTGCCATCGTAACGGCCGCGTTACACTCAGTGTTTTAAAGGAGAGGTAACACCTGATTTTCCCAAACAGCACAAGTAAAACAGCCACAGCATCTAAAAATGAGTCTCTGGGAAAGTCGTCTCATGTCCTTTGCTCTGATGAAAACGTCTAAAATGCTTAAAAATAATCTAGAGGCTAGAGTCAGTCACACAGGAGACAGAATAACAGTTTATTTGGTCAAACAGTGAGGGAGCTAATTAAAACAGCACTGAAAGAGCTGCACAGCTTGGCTGAAATATATTTAGACTATAGTGAGAGTTGTGGAGAGCTCTGGGATCACAGTTCAACTCGAGCACGAAACTAATTAGTTTGCAAAAACTTTTCTAAACAAACCACCTACTATAAATGCTGCATGGTCATGTGACCAGGAACCTGTTTCTGGGCTTTCATTTTCTCACATTTTAAAAGGAAATCCACTGTCTTACTGCAAATCAGGATGTGATCACCCCACTGAATGTGTTGCGCCATCCCACAGTAACTCCACAACTTCATCTTGGGTGTGTTTCCAGCTAAACCCAGCAGCCTGTCTGAAACGACATCTGTTTCACCACTCCAGACCCGACACAGTTCGCTCTGTGATTTTCCTCATAGGCTTTTGTATTGTTGCTGTGAAACAATAATAGAATATTGTATCAATGGGGGGTGGGGCAGGTGGTGGACTATGGGAGAGGTTCACCCTAAAACCTCTGTGGACCCAACATCACATAAAGGCCTGTCTCACATCATGATGATCCCAGAGAGTTTTGAGAAATTCCTCTCTGGATTGCCGTAAAACCAGAACTACACCATATTGGGTGGGGCGATGGCGCCCTGCAGCTATGGAAAAGCCCTTCTTTGCTGAAAATCTTTGAGTTCAGAGTGCTGTGAAGCTGGCTGAATGCACGCATGACCAGGCAGCATCCATTCCTGCAGGAGCAAATAAACTCATAGTTTAACAGCTAAGAAGGCTGACTCTACTTATTAATTACTGTGTCTTGACTACTTACATGCTAATTGGATTTATGAGAGAGATTATATAAAACATTAGGCACAGCTGCCACCTAATTAGAAATGATGCAACAGGAAGTAGTGGGAATATTTATAACAAACCATTTTGTGGAGTTTTACTGAAACAAGATGAAATCCTTATTTTCACCTAAACATACTGACAAGTGGAGGAAAAATAAACGTTGTATTTAATTCAATTCCAGTTTATTTATGTAGCTTCAAATCACGACAAGTCGTCTCAAGGTACTTCACACAGTAAACATTCCAATACAGGTCAGTTCATTAAGCCAATCAGAAAAAAGTTTCCTGTATAAGGAACCCAACAAATTGTATCAAGTCACTGACTAGTGCCAGAGTCTTTACAGCAATCCTCATACTAAGCAATCATGCAGCGACAGTGGAGAGGAAAACTCCCTTTTAACAGGAAGAAACATCCTGTCTCAGTATAAGCAGCCATCCGCGAAGACAGAGCAGACCCCACCCACCCACCCACACACCCACACACACACACACACACACACACACACAGTAGTGGCCATCCAGGTCAGCCGGCGCATCACAAGAAAAAACAAGAAATGCCGAGCAGGCAACGTAGCTGAAACGTTTGGGAGCATTTTGCAAAGATAAAAGAGAAGCATGTAGAGCACTAAAATTTCAATTTCTGACCGAGGCAGCTTGGAACATGTTGGTGATGGATATGAGGCCCCAGTTGTTGGATAAGCATTCATCTTGTCTTTATTTTGAGATGGCACATAACAGATCACACTTCAAACTAGAAGCTAATGATGGGTTTTTTAGAGCATCCTGGTGTATAAGCAATAGGATAAATTATAGGTATAAGCTATAATAATACTTTTAATAAGTTATACTTTGTATGCATGACACGATTAGTTGACTAATCACCCAAAAAACTGGTGATGAATCAGCTATTAAAATAATTTGTGGAAGCCCTAGAAACATCTGAAACCAGTTTTGTTACAACAAAGAGACAGGTGGACTCAAGGACTTCAGGCGTCTCCGCAGCCAATCATCTGTCTCCATTTTGTCCTGTCTTCTGCATCTTCTACCCTCACACCAACTAACTTCTTGTCTGCTTTCTCCACACCCATAAAGCTTGGTTTATGCTTGACGCGTCCGCGAGGTCCGCACGGCTCCGCGCAGCGAAATTGCGTCATTTTAACAACCACGCCCCTCCACCGCGTCTCCGCACGGCCCAAAATTTCAGCAACGCGCACCTAGGAAAATTTCTAACCACGCGGACGGTCAGATGTGGAAAAACATGGCGGACCGGCAAGAACTAGTATGGCAGAGGTTCGTAAATACAGACATTTGTATGATTCAGCTCTCAGAGATCGCCGTGATCAACATGTTGTTAATGATTCTTGGAGAGAAATAGCTCGCACTGTCGGAAAAGACGAGAACACTGTTAAAATGCTGGAATGCCATGTTGTAAACAACAGTAATTTCTACTTCTACTATGGTGTAGTGTTGGATGCATGCCATAGAGCTCCATGCTGCCCCCTACAGTTTGGGAGAATATTGGCTCACAGCAGAGACGAGCCGCATGAACCACGTACGCTGCGAGTTGTGAAGCGCGTTCCATCCGCGAGCCGCATCACCAAGCGGAAAGTGAATGCATCAAGCATAAACCAAGCTTAAATCTCCTCATTGGTCTTCCTCTCAGCCTCCTGCCTGGTGGCTCCAACATCACCATCCTTCTACCTCTGGAATCATGTCTGTCTTCTGGACATGTCCACACCATCCCTGTCTGTCCTCTCTGACTTTATCTCCAGAACATCTAATATGAGCTATCGCTCTGATGGACTCATTCCTGATCCTATCCATCTTTCACATGCGCATCATCGCGCTTCTGCATCTGGTGTGAGCAGTCAGCTCATCTCCAGTCCTGCTTCCCGTCTTGTCCTCATGGACAAGTCTCTAAACTAGACAGCAAGGCTGGTCTTACTACTGTCTTCTACATCTTTCCTTTCATTCTTGCCGAAATCTCTTTACCACACATCACCCATGACACTTCATCCACCCATTCCTAATTCCCAGCAAACTACCAAACAATTTAACATTAAAGAATCACATTCAGGAAAAAAAACCAAAAATTTTTTTCATCTTGCTCGTTACGACCAGTCCTTTCCAGCTTCAGCATCCAGGAACTGTCTAAAAAAAGATCTAACTTCTTTAGAATTAATCTGTATTAAATCAAACAGATTACAGCAGCAGGGCACAGAGCCGGACAAAAACTTCCTCTGAGTCAGTGTTAACAACAGACTCTTTCACTAGAGGGACAGCGACTCACTTGATTCTATTATCAAAATGTAAAAATATTCCTGAATTCTTGTTTGATATCTGTTCACCCGAGTGCTTCCCTCGGCTCTGTAGTCACGCAGCGTAGTGGGCGTGGCGGTTCATCCAGTTTAACAGTTCCTCCTGGGTAACAAGCAATGAGATAAAACACGGGGGAATTTGAAAATAGATGCACATCTGGGACCATTTCTGAATTCAATTCCTGTTGAAGGAAATTACAGACAGCTCCGCAATAACCCTGCAGTTTTGTGTCACACAAAGCCACCGATGGGTGAACCGGTCACAGGCAACTTACACGTTATTCTGCTTCTATGGGTTTGATGTCAATTTACATGCCTCATCATTTGTTCTGCATTGCTCAATCTGACATTTTAAAAACAAGCCTTCTCAACCTAGACTCAATCAGAGGCAAGACGGGAAGGAGTGGCTTAATGTTTAGGAAATCTTCAACAGTAATATCAGAGTTATTAAATTAGTCCTTTTTCATGCCAAAATGATTTCTTTTGCATAAAAGAAAATATCCATGAAGAGTACTTTAAAGGATAAGAAACACTTTGTTTGAAGTATTTCTTTGGTAACAGAAGAACCTTGAGAAATAGCATCCCTTGAGCTCACCCTACAGCCACCTAACACCTGCTTATAGAGATTACACAAGCCATTAACTCCATCTAAAACACTGGGTGCAGCCAGCCTTCAGCCAAGCTTCTTAAGAGTCTCCATTATGGCAGAAACTGCCTTTGAAGTGCTAGTATAACACTTTTCTCCCCTCTCTGTGGCAGAAAGCAGCAAAGACACAGGGCATCAGTCACCTTCAAGCTGTCACAAATGGACCCAATAAATCAAGAGACATAAGCCTCAGTCAAGACACAGAGTCCCTGGACGCAGGTGTAAGAGGCCAAATTGACCTGTTATGGCCTGCACAGGTACCCTGGTTATCAAAATAGGCCATAACAGCCATGTGACTGCAGCATGAATGGGAGGATGAACAGGATTAGCTTCACAAGTCATTAATCGGTCTGTCTGCTACTCCCTCCCTAATAATCTATTGAGGATTTCTGAACACAGCCACATGAACAAAACACTCTTTGTCTGTTTATGAGTTCATAGTGAACTTTAGCTACCGTGTTGCACGTGGAGACTGATCTTTGTCCACAAGGAGACGGCTCAGGCTACCATCCTCAGTGCAATGCATCAAAATCAATTTGGAAATTAGTTTGGTTTTCTCGTGCTGGGGAAAAACGATTATTTTTAAATCGATTACTCGTGCGATTATTTAATTAAATAGTGAACTATTCTAATGAATAATCAGACAATCTAACGATTATTTTTCTGTCACACAATTAAAAAATAAATAAATAAATAAATAATAAAAGAGAAAATCTCTAATAAATACCCCCAAAAAGTAATAAACTGGTACTATACAAGCATAACAATTTGTACAGCACCGTTTTAATTATGTTGCAGCAGGTTGTGTTCTGGTGACATGTAGAGCTTGGGAATGCAAGCTGCCTGAGAGGTGGTTGGAGACGGAGTTTTGTTCTCCATGCACCTTGTTTTGGTCACTCGCTTTCGTGTGGCGAGTGGTGTTACGACCCTTCCTGGGGAGTTTGGCTCGTGTGCAAAACAGAAGGGACAACAACATAAGATTTAAAAGTTAAAATGATGATCATATTTATTTACGAAGAAAACTTACAGAGACAATGTGTAGTTTTTACTGTTAATCTCTGGAAATATTCATCAAAATTAGGGCTGCACAATATATCGAAAAATTATCGTCATCGCGATAACAGGACGTGCGATAGACCCATTGCAAAACACGGCAAAAACGGCGATAATTGTTTGGTTCAAGCATTTCCATCCGTGTCATACATCAGCTTTTTGTAAACCAGCTCTGTTTTTTACAAGGAAGTATTCTTTGACCAATCAAATGTAGCCCTTCTGATATGCGGCCAATCAGAAGGTCCCGTTCACGTAATACTCCCGCCCCCTACGTAGACCCTTTTGGAAAGCAACACCCGAACAGAGTTAGCGGCGCTGTTCCCTTGTTCGTCATGCTGGCTCAGAGCAACGAACGCACTTTGCGCTGATGTTTCTGGATTCAGCGCTGCTTTCAAACGTGAACGTGAGTCCGCTCGGTGTCGTTAATCATTTTTACCGGGCTGACTCCGACACGTGCCGGTGAACCAACCCACCTTCATGTTGCTAGTGTTCCACTGGGTGGTGATGTTAGCCCCGGGCTCCGGTTAGCTTCCAGCTAAAAGGCTACAGCACTCTCCTCCCAGTCCCACCCTGCTAAAGAGGGCCTGGAAAAGTTCCCCACACATCAAAGTGATTTTTCATTTATGAGCGTTTATAACCTTGTTAATCAGGATAGTTGATTTGCTGTTGCACATAAACTGTCAGTCAGAAGCTCTGCTAGCCGGTTATCTTAGAGGAGCTAGTTCAATTTGTTAGCTTGTTATCAGAGTCATAGTTGCAGTTTCATCATCTGAGCTGCTTTTTAAGATCTAGGTAAACTTGTTCAATTTGGGGTTAAAAACAAACGTTTTCACATATTTTCCATGTAGTTTTTTGCCAGTTCCTCTTCTGAAAGGTAGACAATTGTTTTTCTCTTACCCTCAGAAAATCTTAATATTCTCCTAGTTTGGCCCAGCACAGTTCACTTCCCAATTGCAACAACAGCCTTATATCATAACCACATAAGTGGAGAAAATGCTCAGTAGCAATGAGATACTTTGCTGTTGCATTTAAGTGATGTTAACTAATATTTAACATTTAAACTTATTTTCAGATTTTTTATTTATTTATTGAAAAAACCCTGGTAAGGGATGTTTTTCTGTATTTGGAGCATCAGAAAAAGTTTTATGGTGGAGGTGATGTTTTAAAGTCACTGAGAAACTGCATGCATGCAGTTTGTTGTTTTGCTGCTAATACAGTAGCAGGTGCAGCTGCATATTTTTGCAATAAAAACGGTATGTTGTAATGGAATTCATGCATTAGTTTTGTTAGCTTTAAACTGAGAGCAGACGTCACACACCAGACGACATCAACACTGCATATTTTAGTATTTGTTCATTTATTGCGAGTAATATCGATATCGCAATATTAAGCACTGTTATCAAATATCGCAGTTTTTCCTAATATTGTGCAGCCCTAATCAAAATGCTGTTGAAAATGAATTAAATAATGCTCAGTAGTTGAAAAATATTGGCAGCTTTGTAACATATAACCATAAAAGCCAGGTCTAAAATACATGGGAGTGGGTCTAAGTCTGGGCAACGCCATATTAGATGCCATGTTTCCTTCTACGGGAACCCATGAGGACTAAATGCATTTACTGATTTGTAACAAATGATTACAAAACTTTCACCATTCATAAATGTTGTTGTTTTACACATTTACCTCTTCACTAGTTGCCAGTGATGAAAGGGAGTCTTTTGTGCTTGTTGTTTTGCTAAAGTTTGCACTCCCCAGGGCTCTTTGACCCTAATGGGCATCCATTGGTTTAGGTCTTACTCCAGCACAAAAATACTGCTTGCTTGCAATGATTTAGGTACCTACTGCCAAATACACATTGTCACTTTAAATCTTTCCTCCCACAGGTCAGGAATGCTAACAAACTAAACTAATACGGCCTGTGGGAAGTTAAAACAAAAGTAGAAATCACTAGGGTTTTCAATAATGAAATAACAAGACGTTCCACTATAACCAGGCAAAGTTTACTAGCTTCTTAAAGAACAAAATAAGGATCTCAAAAAGGTCCAAACTCATAACTGGGTGGTTAAACCAAACTCGATGTGTATTTTAAACTAAACAAAGAACCCACAGCATTCTAAATGTAACCAAAAGGAAGATCTGCTCCACACAAAAGATCAACTCTGACCTCTAAACCAAAATGCAACAGCTTATCCAAACACATGAAGCTGTTACCAAAAATGCTAACAGTAGCTTTACCAACATTAAACAGCTCTCCTCGAATGTCTGAAAGAAGCTCCCATCTGAAGGGAGAAACACTAAGTCCAGTGATTTCCTTCATTTGCGGTAAAGGGAAAGCAGCGGCTTTGACCCTGGAAGTTGTTGTCTGTTGCTGGGCGACAGAAGCAGGACAAACAGGAAAGGAATCTGGTAGCAGACATTGTTCCGGGTCTTCAGTATTTGGCGGCAGAGAAGGGGGCGAACTAGAGTAAAAGCAGGCAGAATCCTAACCCTACGGCTTAAGTTAGCTTTTTTCTATGGTTCTGAAAAACACCTATTTTAAAAATTGTGCTAAACACAGCAACATTTATATAATTCAAACAAAGGGACATTTATGGTTTATTAAACTATTCTACTGTCTGTCCAACAAAGCAGGAGTTTCCCTTCCAATATTTACATTTTACTTTCAGATTCAGTTTCCTTTACTTTAGTCAAATGTTTGTGCTTAAACAAAACCAAAGAATTATGTTTCCTACACTGGTTAGAGATGCCAGATTCTGGTTCTGAGAACAACATGGATTTCTGATCCACAGGTGTGACCTGCAATGGTCAGGAATTAGGTCAATGATATGGAAAACTGGCTGATTCAGGCCACCAAATGAGTTTTTGCTGCATCTCTAAAAATGATTTCATTATCTAAAAACAAATGACTGAATAAATTCCTCCATATTCAAACCTCTGATTGTTCTTGAGTCACGGGGAGCTGGTGTCTACATCCAGCAATCATCCAGCGAAATGCAAGGACAACAATGACAGGTCTCCAGTCCATCACAAGGACACACAGAGACAAAACCAGTCACACACTCACTTTGAGGGACAATCTAGTCTCCATCAATCTGACATGTACGTCTCGAGTCTGTGGGAGGAAACTAGAGAACCCTGAGATTAGAACCCACAGATTCATGGAGTAAACAGGATAACTCCATGCAGAGGGACTGCACAGATGGGATCCAAACTGGCAACTTTCTTGCTGTGAGGAAACAGAGCTACCAACTGCGGCAACATGCAGCCCCATATTAGAATGAATGAACTAGAAAACCAAGTTGTGGCTCATCTTACAAGGTGAACTTTCTTGAAATCCCCCAGATTACAACAGATTAGACCTTAGAATCTACAGATCTCAGAAGGTATGGTAGGATAGGGTTAGGTAGAGTAGATAAAGTAGATGAATCTCAGTGAGTTCCCCCTGAATCAGTCCATTAACTGAAACAGTTTGAATAGGGAGTCACTGGCAATGCACGGGCCGTCGCATGTCAAACAAATCTCATCCAATAAGAAAAGTCTTGTGATGATAACTGAGTTTTACAGTCTTATTTTAAAGAGATGAAAGGCAGTCTGGTAAAGCCCCATCAGCTGCTAGAGCAGCGAACACATGGCTTTTAACAGCAAAGCGCTCTGAGGGAGAAAAACTGTGGTTTGACATTTAATCCAACTGTGCAAAGCCCATGGAAAGTCTCTTAAGTTAAACTTGATATACGTACATAGTTTTAGTATGGAACAAGAAACAAAGTGGTTAAGTTCAGCAAGGTTCGAAGCTGCCTGAATTCTCCAAAAGCTGCAGGAGATTTCCCTAAAATGGTTTGTTCTTTATATAAAGCAACAATGTTGAGTCCTTCTGCGGGATGTTTTTACTTTAAAACGCCTCATTGATGCTGAACAGCATGACTCATAAGACTGACACAATGCTGTGAAGTCGACACCTGTACATCCAGTCAGGTGCGAGCTGAGCCTGAAGAGGTGCGCCACAGAAAAACAAGTGATATAACACACGTGACCGGTGAAGCTGCTGGTGGACGAGGCAGAACAGGAGCTCAGACGTGAATGTGAGAAAAGAAGAATGCAGCTGAGAAAATTAAAACGGGTCACATCCTTCAAGCTTCATGAGCCCAATGAGCAACTTCATGTATTTAGTTACCTCAGTGCTCCATACTGCAGGTTTTCTACGTCAGAAACCCCCCACTGGCCATTAATTAACTTGAGGAATGTCAATGTGGATTAGTGTTATGGGGACAACAGTTACCTGTAGCTGCTTCTGCATGGCTTATCTTGAATGTCAGCATAGAGAGCCATCAATATGCACATGTAGAAGACACGCAAAGAAGGACAGGACTTAGAGACCTAACAACAGACCAGAGTTTGGCCATACCTCGCTTTGTGTTTCACCTTTGCAGGTAAACTAAACGAGGACAACCCGGCCTGGATACCTTATTCCATCAGCCTTCTTCTTCTTTTTTTTCTAAACACCCCACAACTTTATTAGGGCTCTTTGGAAGGACAAGGACTAGTCGGCCAGTAAAAAATAAACATCACCTTCATTTGGAATGGAAGCATGTTTTCAAGACAGAAAGAAAAAAGACTTGCAGCACAAGTGTTGTGTTTATGGGGAGAAATTATGACAAGTCTCTAAATAAAGTAAAATTTTCCAGTGCAGAGTGGAGACAACCCATAGAAGCACTGATTTGATCTTGATTCAGAGAAAAATAGCACAGGTCAGATGCACCTAATGAATAAAATTACTAACAAACTCAGAAATCTTTCTTTGCTTCATTGTTCTGGTGCTGAGAATATCACTAATGCGGATCAAAGGAGATACACGGATGAATGCACCTCTTATTTATTATTTGGAGACTACATTTACTGCAGCTGGCAGAGGCAGAGATTTTTTCTATTGATACACGGAGTTTACAGAATCATTTTAAATTTTAATAGGGGAAAACTGCAGGAGGGAGCGGTAAAATACAGGGGGTCCCCAGCAAAAACAAGAAACTACGAGTCTGATGAAACCCGCTGGTTTTCCATCAGGCAGTCACGGGGCAGCTCCAACGACCCGGTGGCTGTGCTGGGTCAGTTATCGAGCCCAGTCCGGTACCGGCTCGGCCGTGAACGAGCCGAGGCGACGTCGTGCTCTGCTTAAGAAGAAGCGTTATTTTCCCGCTTTAGAAGAAGCGTCCAACGTGGTTTTACGCTTTCTCCGAGACATGTCACGTCGCTAAGTTGTTAGTGCCGCGCGCTAAAACGTCAATAGTGCAGCGTAGCCTGCTGGAGGTTTTAAGGGTTCAGATGAAAACACCCGACCTCTCACGCTGCTCATGCATCGATCTTAAGTTGTCGCTGTTGCGCTCACGCCGTAATACAGTATTAGATGCGGTTAAAGTCAGACATGAAAAAATAAATAAATTTTACATGAATAAGTGAAAATCTGGCCTAATAAGCACTGGAGGAAACCCTGTCAAGATCGTCAACACACGTTTATCTTAATGCTATTGAAACATGTAAACCACAAAGCATTATATCCACTGCTACCTTTCTCATTTTAAACTCAGTAACTTATGCTGTAACTTCACCTTGCTCTGCCTGCTCCTTTATTTTTGCTGCCCGCCGGCTGTGATCACAAGTGACAACATAATAGTTCCCGCTGCTTCTTCGGGAAACAGCGCAAAAAAAATAAAAATAAATAAATAAATCTTGGGATCTTGTAGGCGTGGCGGTAAGATTTCAGCCATGGCGGGCCGCCACGGCTACGCCTATGTAAGGGAAACCCTGCATGCATACTCTGTGCATTCAACAGCCTCACTTTTTTAAAGGCAAAATATTATAAAAGGCTCAATAATATGCATTAGATTAGTGTTTAGTTCCCTTTATCCCAACTGATATTTAAAGTTAAAAATATTTTTAATATTTGACCTACATTTCAGTAACATTTTAGGTTTGTATTAATAACACTCATCTTAGTCAAAATAACACATAAACATATCCAGTAAAATATAATGCATTTCATTAACATGCACTTGTATTGAAAATGGTAATAACATTTAATTTCTGCTGCTAACAATGTAATGGTGGCATGTCTCTTATGTATGGGTTGGCAATAATCCAGTTTAAACTAGAAAAATTGCATTTGTTGCACAAATGCTGTTTGAATGCTGGACAGCCAAAACTGTAAGCTGAAGCCGCCGAACAGCTGAGCTGAAGCTGAAACAAAGCAGAACTGTCAAAATGAGCTGAATGTATTTAAAGATTTAGAAGCAAAAATCACCAACAAGCGTAATGTAGCTCAGAATATAGGCGACGAATGGATCAAAATGCTAAACAGCAGACAATTGTAATCTTTGAACATTTTTTAAAAACTCAAAATTTGAAACGTTAAACAGCTGGCATTTGAATGAGAATAGTTCAGATTTGATATGGGATGGATGAAGACTTGGATGAATGAAATAACGGATGGATTGTTGGATTGATGTTAGATGGTTTATTGGATGGATGGATGGATGGATGGATAGATAGAAGCATGTATCGATTCATGGATGGCTTCCTTAGGCCAAGCCGATCAATTTGATGTCTCACATGCGTGGGTGTGTAATTCCTTCTAGCCAGAAGATGATTGACCTCTCTCAACCAATAAGGGAGCTGGGAGGGAGCGGGGCACTTTCCCACCTTCTGACGGTCAATCAAATTGAACTTATTTCTAGTTTTAAGTACAAACAGTTCAAAAACAGGAGTCTGTTAATGGCTCAATATTCTTCTTTTTCTATTCATTCCTATGAGACTTGGTTAAAGTGATTTGTAGTTCCTTGTGTTGCCATGGTAACAGATGACAGAAGTCTGCATTAATAAAGCTATGTACAATAACACATGAGTCATTTAAACTTTGAATAACATTTCTATATTAAAGTATGTTGATACAGTTGTGTCTAAAATGTTGTTAAATGATGTTGCTAAGCACGTTGCCATGGTAATGCAGAGCACAATATCAAGTTAATACAAGACTCCTGGGACCAAGCAGGTTGAATTGATGTACATACGTGTGGGTGCACATTTCCTTTTAGGCAGAAGACGATTGAAAACTCTCAGCCAATGAGAGAGCAATGAAGGAGGAGGGGGCGGTTCCTGCCTTCTGACTAGTGTTAAAATGTCAGCTATGCTGCTAGTTTTAAGTGTATAGAGTTTTAAGTGTATAGAGCTGGTTGGTTGGTTGGTTGGTGTGTTGGTTGGTTGGTTGGTTGGATGGATGGATGGATGGATGGTTGTTTGGTGTGTTGGTTGGCTGGATGGATGGATGGATGAATTCCTTAGGCCTAGCCGATCGATTTGATGTCTCACATGTGTGGGTGTGTAATTCCATTTAGCCAGAAGATGATTGACCTCTCTCAACCAATCAGGGGGCTGGGTGGGAGTGGGGCACTTTCCCACCTTCTGACGGCCAATCAAAATGAACGTGTTTCTACACACAGAACAAACCACACAATAACAGTATGTGCAAGCGCTTCACCTTAAATTCTCTTGTATGATATCTTGTGTGTGTGTGTGTGTGTGGGGGGGGGGGGTCATTTTGCCTTGGCCCCCAAAATGTCTTGAAACGGCCCTGGGTGTGTGACTGTGTTTTGAAGGTGATCTGAATTGTATCAAATGTATAAATATTACATGTGTGTAGTGGAGATAAATCTACGTACATTTTACTTTTCAACACTTAGTTTTGTTTTCTTGTTTTTATTGAACTATTTCCCTGTCCTGTGTCTCTCATCTACCTGCATCATTTATGACCACATTTGACATACATATTTAAGTTTGTAGAACAAGCGTGAGATAATTGACTTACTGCTGGAAACCGCTGGCTTTTTGATTCCCGCTTCCTGTGAGCCTGCGGGCTGCTGTGAAGCTGTGAGCGAGGCAAAGCCGGCAGCCCCGCCCGTTGGAAACAGCTCGTGTGGACCGACCGTACCAACCTGAGGAATTGGAGGGGGGTGGGGTGGACTATAATTTCTCAAGAATTAAAAACACATTGTTTTGTATTTGCAGACTAACTTTTACATTGTGGTTTTAGAAGACAATACAGGTTTACTGATAGCATTTATACATTTACAATAACTTTTGTAGGGGGGACAACTTTGTGTGAGGGGGGGGACAAAAATTCCTACTTTTTGAGTTATAATTTGTTTTGGTAGTCCAAACGGTCTGGGGGTAGTAAAGAGCTGTTCACAGAAGATGTGAAGTTCAAAAGGTACAGTGAGGAATTCTTAAGTTAGAGTGGGAGACATTTTTATAAATTTGAATTTTCTCAAACAAACGAACCGTACGACCACAGTGTTTGGAGTACAGTCATGAATTATAGCTCAAAACGAAGCTATATTCGTTAACTGTAAGCCAGCGTGTGTCCCATTTCAATCGGACCTACGGTTCTCTCGGGACAACGCCGGAAATGGAGCAAGGGAGGGTCACTGGTCCTATCTTTCCCCATTATAACTTTTGTGAATTTTTCTGAAAATTTCAAGTCGTACCTCAACTTCTACCTGCGATTTTAGAAAAACCATAAAAGATATCAAAAAGCCTCTTTAATATGTTAAACGGGAAAGTCTTGTGAGTTTGTTAAACTTTGAATGAAGTCTCTAAGTTAAAAGGAACCCTATAGAGTTTGAGGTCAAAAAAGTGATAGGAATTTGCTGAAAATTGACCAATCCCATTCATTTCAATGGGAAAATTTTCGCAGTAAAAGCTTAATAACTCGAACAATTTGAAAAATATCAATGCCAAAAGTAATAGCCGGAAAGAGCTTAACAAGCTGAACATTTTGATATAAAATGGTTGAAATAGCTCAAAATTTGAAGGAGAAGAAGAGGTTCAAATAGTGTACGGAAGCAGAATATGGAAGCAGAATATGGAAGAATAAAGAGAAACAGGAAAACAATAGTTTGAATGCTTTTCAGCATTCAAACAATTATGTTCAAAGATAGATGCGTTTGCGAATTATATAGTACAACGGCTTGCCGTACTTCCTGCTCCTGTGTGTGGAGCAGACTTGCAGCAGTAATGTGACTCGTATCTGCAGCGGTTCTGACCCGTAGCGCTGCAGGATGCAGAATAAACAGTATGGTGGGGACTTTTCATCTGCTTGTAGAGTTTAGTCTTTCTTAGTTTTACGATCATCATATATTTTTCTGTGCACCACTTGATCACGAGACTGCTACCCTTTAGCTTTAGCATTAGCTAATCTGTATGTAGCTGCACTTTTGATCCCAAACTTTGGACTGGTTCTGCCTTTGATGGTTCCTGTCTTTTCCTCCACTGCATCCAGATTACCACACTGTGCGCCAGTAAAAAGCATTTTTCTTACACACAACCTACTTTTTTTCAATAAAGTTCTGGGGAAAATAATAATTCAAAGATGTTGCAGTGCTACGTTTAAAAATAGACACGCACAGACTGTTTTATTTGTCGCGCTGTACAGCCCTGCACTGATATGGAAGAGCCTGGGGGAAAATCAGGATGTCAATAGCACCAACCATAGATATGTAACTAGCGAGAAAAGCAATTTTTGATCTTTGTCTGCAGCAGTTTTAGTGCTTTTCGGTGCATCGGTGCTAATATAGCGCCCCTTTAGTGGCGCAATGCTGCAACTGCAGTTAAAATAACATCCATATAGCTGGGGCAGAGTGAAATCAGGCTGGGGCGGCACAGAATTAGCTGGAGGCGGCCATCACGCAGATTTGAATGCAGGAAAAACCCTGGACTTGTATTCAATTTTTCGTTCTTCCGGGGACCCATGGTGTGGAAGTAGGTGGGCGTGACTTAGGCTCCCTATGGGCTTAACGCCAGAGCTGTGACAAACAACAAAGATGGCGTCAGCTCAGGAACGGTGCTCATTTCAAATGGCTTTAGCATTAAATTAAGAATTTACACACTGTGCTTCATTCAAATGACAAACTGACGAAGACAGCAATGTTGAAACGTTAGTTCATTTATTTGCACTAATGAAATATTTTTATTTTGACCCGAGTGCTCCAGCCTTCTTCCACTTCATACGCTTTTTCAATAACGTTGGACTATTTAGACCTGTGCTATTTTAGACATGAGCAGACAGAGGAACTTAAGTAGTAGTGATGGGAATTACGGCTTTTTTGAGAGAGTCGGTTCTTTTGGCTCAGCTCACCAAAAAGGGCCGGCTCTTTCAGCTCCCAAGTGGCTCCTCAGATTTTCAGTTGCGTAGAGTACATTTATAACCAAAATAATGCAAAAATATATGTAAAATAATGTATTAATGTAAAAAATGCAATATATCAAATATTTATCATTTCTATGGATTTAATAACTGAACACTTTAAGAAATCTCCACTTTCCAACTGCTGGCGCTCATTTTCTCACCGTCTTCGTCGCACTCTCCTCTCTCTCTCTCTCTCTCTCTCTCCTTTTTCCTCCTCCTCATTCCCTCTCGTCTCCCTCCACCCGCATGTGCTCTGCTGTGTGTCTGAGTCTGATCCTCCCTCTTCCCCGCCCCTACTGTTCTGTGTGTGGACAGTCTGGACACACAGTTACACATGTTGACCAATCGTCTGTAGCTTTCACCAAAGGAAGAGGGGAGGGGGCGGCTCCCAATGACGAGCCGGCTCCGGTCGTTCACTTCAAAGAGCCGGCTCTTAGAGTCGGCTCGTTCGCGACCGACACATCACTATTAAGTAATTTATTTTGAAAAAGGATGCATTTGCTTCTTTTTCGAGGCTGCATGGCGTACTGCCGAGTTGATGGACATCTGCAGAGGTGAAGACACCAATAAAGTAGATCTACTGGTTTACGCCTTTAAGAAACAACACATTCACCTGTTTAGTTTAGTATTTCTCATTATTTTATAAAACCATTTATTTAAACTACTGTTTGCTAAGATGTATTATTAAACACTGCAGAAAACTAAATGAATTTAAATAGCTATAGAAAAAAACAACCCAGGGAAAGTTAGTCCTAGTTAGGCTGAATGGCTCCATGCTGTTTGCCATCTTGGTCTAAATATGAGTTTCATTCCAGACATGAATGATGTCTGAGTCACCGCACAAGACTTCTAAAACACTAGACGCTCATATCACGTCTAAAAAAGCACCAGTACATTACGGACTGCTGCTCGTTTCCAAGATGAATACATCATATTTGCAGCTGAAGCCTTGAAAGGAGAGGGGGACAAGGCTCTGAGCAGGTCTGACATTTAACCGTTGGTTTAACTTTCTTTACTACCTGGTGGACCACATGGTGCTGGACGACCACGACAATGTGACGTTCGCGCATCAAAAAAGAGGAACGAAGTAGGTCTGCTTTGTTTGAAGCCTCGACTGAATCTTGTTACAGTTCACTATCAGCTCTGCTGCTCTAGGGCTCAGCTAAATCAGTCAGAACTACGTCACCTCCTCTGTTGCACCACAGGAACTTGGACATGCCATGTTGACTACCCTTTTAGATAGTGATGGCTGTTTGATTCAATCAAACTTGCCTATTGTCTCTATGGGCAGATATAAGGCCATCGTGGTGACACGACCTCACCCTACCGCACAAAGGCCACCTCTGTGCAGAGACTGCACACAAATGCTGGCTGACAACACGAGGCCCGGAGATGAAAGGTCTCCTCAGTGTTCTGTGACAGTTATTACCCTCTCCACTGAAACCAAATACCTGTGGGTCGAGATAGCATTATCTTATTGTGAGGCACACCGGGGGCCGGCCTGTAATCGGGGCTTGGGCACTGATCAACCCTCTGCCCCAGATTTCATGCCACCCCCTCCTCTTCTGTTTCCACACCACAAAGCCTTTAAAGGAGTAGCTCAACACCCAGAAAAACCACAGATACAATAAAAGGCTTTACTGACCCTCAAAATATCAATAAAATCAGAGAGGCTTCTATTTGACTTCAGATCCATAGTTCAGTCTCTGCTCAGACAGGAACTGCAGCAGAACTACACTTTGTTTAAAAACAAATATGCAAATGAAGTGTCTCAAAATGTGACATCATGGCAAATAATTGTAAAGACTGTAATCATCAGCTGCTCACTCAAGTGTGGTGTGTAACTAACACAGAAAGTGCACTGGTGAGATGGATGGAGATGAGACAAAAGCCAGTTTTGGATAATAAAAGACTCAAATGGACCCATTTCTAACTAAATTCAGTTCAGCCAGGAAAACAAAAAGCAACACATTACTCTCACTGCAAGGGTGACTGGTGTGTGTGCTTCACTGCCTGCCGCACAAGCTGCCGAGCTTCAGCGCAAACACACGTAAACAATAACGGTGCAACAACAATAAAAAGTGTGCATGTTGCTAAATCCCTGATGAGAACCATGTCAACAGCTCAGTACACACTGCAATGGGACGTTCGGTCAATCAAAAACTCTAAAACACCCTCAACTATGCAGGTGTTAGTGAGTTTATCAATGATTGACCCATGACCTCAAGGTTCACAACATCCAGGTGGGAAACAGTCAAGAAAACACTTGACCCTGTAAAGCTCACTGATGTTGTTGACGGCTAAACGTCTTTTTAGATGTCCTAAAAAGTGACCCAAACAGACTGGTGAAACAGAAAATATTAATACAAGACCACTACAGAGAGCCTTCCTAAAGCCCAGCGAACTAAGCAAAGGCGTAAATGGAGACCTTACCTACAGTCTGTGTGGTATGACGGCGGTGTGCAGGCCCCTTCAGGTGCACGTGAAGCTCATTTTAAGCCCATCACAGAGCAGGTGTGTTTATACTGGGTAGGTATCCTCAGTCAGCATGTGAGCTCTCTCCACAATGATTACACAGAGCTAAATTTGGCTTTGTGCTAACACAGACAGCAGGCTGATCAGAACCATGATGTCAGAGGGGAGAGGCGGAGCTTACAGGCCACAGGTCAGGTGTCTCCTCAGTGCTGTGGTGTGACTACACCTTTCACGGCCTCTGTAACAAACTGTCCTCAGAGTGGCTGTAGCTTGTGTGTTTGGGTGTTCAAACATCTTCATCATTCACCACTTAAATAAAGGTTTAGGTTTTGAATGATTCTGGCATATTTCACCAAAGGTGTACTCATAAAGTATATTTTACTGTAGCAGACATTCTTGTTGGCAAAATGGAAAAGCTTCGTCTTATTGGGGTAAAACGCTGCAAACAGAGGTGGGGGGGGGGGGGGGGGACGACACAGCATTATGAAGTCTAGTACACCCAACAGGTTTCTTTGAACATTACTGCTCTCTGGACATAAGCAAACAGCGTCCACCACTTTCTCTCTTCTGTCCGTCTCTCAGACAGCATCTCTCGCCTTTTGTAATTGTTGACATAAACAGCAAACACAGTAACACCGAATTTTGAACATAAACAATTATGAAATGCATTTTAAAGATCTTGTAAAAGCACTCAGTGTCATGCAGAACCGCAGCACTTTGCTTAATTTGTGAAAGCTAATGTTACCTTTTAAATTCTACTGATTTGTTTAATTGTTCTTTCATGTTGAAATATCACATTTTTTAGGTTAGTAAATATGGTTAAAATGGAAATGTGGAAATCATATAAATAAAACTGAAAAAGCAGAATTTGGGAAGGAATAAAACAGATTTCAAGCATTACTGCCGAAGAAATGATGAATGAACATCAGCAACATTTTGTAGTTTGTAGTTTTGTCGTCAGATTTATCGCCATGGTCAAAATGCTTTTGGGCCACCCCGAGTCTCTGCTTTGATATAACTTTAAACAATTTATAATAACGACCAGTGAAACAAATAAATAATAAACTAACTAAACAGGAGGTCTACTGATAATCCACTCTAATATTAAACACATAGACATAACACAAAAATGGCCGTATTTACTGTAATTCCAAACACATTGATAAATATTACTGAAATGATGTTCTGTTAACAATCATCCATCAAACCCTGATAAAAATATTTCAGTTCATCATCATTAAAAGCATCAATATGACTCTAACTTCACTCATTAAAACTTAAAAATAAACAGATCCCAGCTGCAGCTGATCGTGTTTCAGATGTCCGTGCAGTGCAGAGGCGCTGTCGTGTCTCCTTTCCACAATCTGAATTCAACTTTGTTTTCAGTGGCGCATGCCCACACACCGTCCTCAGTGTCATTCGCCATTAATCTCACAGTGTTGTCCATGTCAGGGAATCTTCTTCGCTGGTGGAACAGTGATCACTTAGTGCATTACGGTTATAAAAACCAGTAAGTGGGTCTTTGTGACTGGTGCTTTCAATGGAAGAACCTGTTGATGATGTGATGACAACAAAAACATTTTTCTGTCAATCAACCATTATGTTGACTTAAGCCAGGTTCATGTTTCTCCGTCAGCTCCGCAAGGGACAGACACGCACGGATTGACAGAAGCGTGTTGCTCTCATACTTCTTCGTCTCCTGGAGAGTGTTGCAAAGCAATTCCCCGGCAGGACCACAGAGGGCGTAGCGCTGTTCTGTGGTATCCTGTCGTGTATCGGTCCAAGATAGTGTGTTTATATTGTGGGTTTTTTTGTATATAAGAGACTTTTTAACACAGACAAATTTTTCTCTCATCCTCCTCCACCTCTTCATGCACTCACCACGTCCAAACCCACGTTTCCAGTCATTTCCGTCCACAAATAAAATGCTTGCTGCACATCTTTTCACTCCTCCAGTCACGGGGGAGTTAAACGTTCATGTTTTTAGAGTTTTTTCATGAGGTATTCTTCAAGCTGCTCTGTGTCTGCCGCTAGTTATCCTCGGTTCTCTTTATGTTTTTGAGGGCGCAATGGCGGCGGTGTAGACAACAGCGGCGTCCTGACCAATCACAAGCTTGCGTTGTCCGTCTCGACTGATGGATGTTTAGAAAAGAGGGCTTGACTCCATCCGTCCTTGCGGAGCTCTCCGGCAGGCCCGCAAGGACTTTGCGTGTTTCCACACTGACGCAGACGGAGAAGCATGAATCAGGCTTAATCGTTGCAGCTCTAATACTTGATGCTGAACCTTGAGGAGTTTAAATGAGGGCATCATTGCTGATGCAGATCTAAAAGTCTCCACAGAATTTAAAAAGAGTTAAAATAAAGGGAATGTATGAAGCTTTGACTTATGTTTTCTTTTCCTAACCAAAGATTCTGGTCTCAGCAGTCTGAAACATTATGACTACAGTCAAGGTGCGTTTGCATTGTTCATTTGTTTGTTATATAGTGTGCCACCAAGGCAAGTCAGCTGTTTTGGTAGAAGTGCTCAAAATCCTTTTGGTTCAATGTTTCACCAAACATATCACTAGCCTTAGATCAAGCGTTATGTGATACAGCAGAAAGAATGCAGGTGCCCCTCCAGCCAGCACCTGTACATATCAAGAACCAGAAATCGGGCAGGAAAGGCTGCAGCTGACCCCTCACACCTTGGACTGAGTCCTGCAGACCAGAACTAGTCCACAAAATCTACGTCTTCCTCCATGCCACCAGCATTCTAACCTGAGTCAGATGTCAGATCCTGCTATGTGCCATCTGTGCCTGCCATGGTTGTCTGCATTGTTTACATTAGTGATGCACTGATATGACATTTTTGGGCCGATACCGATATCCGATATTAAGGCCACTGTTATGGCTGATAACTGAAATATGCCGATACCGATAAACTGACAATAATGCTCCTAAATTTAGCAGATTTTGTATAGAATGAAAATTGTTAAAGCTGAATTTACATTATGTACACACACCAAACACATCTATGTTTCTGAGGTGATTACAACCACTGTCACATGACTAAACAAATACACATCACCCCCGTCACCCTCTGAAACAGATAAACAAATGAAAACACGACGGAAAAAATATCGGTTGTAAATATTGGGCCAGTTTTATTTATCGGACCTAGACCGATATGTTAAAAATGACTAACATCAGCCGATACCAATACTGATGCTGATATATTGTGCATCCCTAGTTTACATGGGCGACGGTGGCACAGGAGTTAAGAGCTCGCCCCATAATCGGAAGATTGCAGGTTCGAGCCCCACTCAGTGTGTCACTGTCGTTGGGAAAGACACTTAACCCACGTTGCCTGCTGGTGGTGGTCGGAGGGACCGGTGGCGCCAGTGTTCGGCAGCCTCGCCTCTGTCAGTGCGCCCCAGGGCAGCTGTAGCTACATCGTAGCTCATCCTCACCAGGGTGTGAATGTGTGTGTGAATGGGTGAATGACTGGTTGTGTTGTAAAGCGCCTTGGGGGGTTCCAGGACTCTAGAAGGCGTTATATCAAATACAGGCCATTTACCATTTACATGGTTGCCATGTTTTGTGCAAAATCTTTATACGATTGCTCTTGAGAGCTGCCTACAGCTTTACACATTTTGCAGATAAATGTGATTGTGATTGAGAGATACAGATGTTGAACTGGTCTGTTGTGGTGAAGAGGAAGCTGAGCCAGAACAAGAAGCTCTGGGTTTACGGGTTGTTCTGTTCCAACCCTCACCTATGGTCATGAACTTTGAGTAATGACCAAAAGAATGAGATCAGGAATACAGCAATAATAAACAGCTTATTGGAAGGGATTTACTGCTTAAACTGAAAGTATTGCAAACACCAAAACTAACAAGGCAACAGCAAACTACAAGCTCTTCTGCACAGCAAGATAAAACTATTGATGTTTTTTGTTTTTGTTGCAGTCTGGCTGCAGATGCCAGAGCCTGATAACATCTGTTTGATAATAAGTGAAGCACTGAGATATTCTAAATATAGCTCAGAAGTAAGCTAACCATTTTGTTATTGTGCCTCTGTGTTGCCTTTTGTGCCGCAGCGTAACAGACTCAGCTGACTTTAACTCCACAAATACCACACACAACATTTTTAGGCCCGAGCAGCGAAAGCGCTGCGAAGGCCTCTTGTTTTTGCTCTGTTTATTTTTTGTTATTCTCGTGCCCATTTAAACGGCTTTTTGGGGACCTTATCATACCCCAAAACTCACAATATTTTGCGAACATGTCAGGCCTGGTGAAAAATTTGATATTTTAAAGGTCCCAAAAATATCGCAAAGAAAATGGCTGAACAGCGCCCCCTAGAATGTGAAAAAAAAACCTCTCCATAAAGCTTAGTTTATCGTACAGTTATGAAATTTGGTACACTTGTAGTACTCAACAGTCCGCACAGAAAAGCCTCTTGCAACCATGGTCAATATCAACAGAAAGTCGGCCATTTTGGGTTGAAATGGCGATTTTAAGCCGTTTTGGCCGTTTTTAGGGTCCGTTTCTGATTGGATTGCTCGATCATTTTTCGCACGATCGTCTCAAAAATTGTGTAAAATTGCTCAGAAGGGATAGGCGAACAAAATGAGACAAGGATTCTGAGTTTTCGTATATGTTGAAGGGGCGGGGCCAGGCCTCAAAGTTTGACTACTCGCCAAAAATGTTTACATTGCTATAACTTCATAACTGAATGGAACAGAGTTACAAAAATTTCTGTAGTCATTTGTCATCCACCCACAAAGTATAGTGAATGGTCGGATGATGACATCACACAAGCCCCACCCACTCAGGACCAAAAAGGTCAAGTTTTACTGTGATAGGTCCCAAATCGCCCCATTTCACTTAATCACCACAAATTTGTAGCTGGTAACTCAAGACAAGTGGGGAATGCTTGGCGTCACTTTATGGGAGTTTTCTGCAGAAGGCGGGGCTGTGGTGGCACGGCAAAGTCAGGCGTACTGCCATGGCCTTACGTTTGCCTCCCATTTCGTCATTTCTAAAGATATCGCCACGAAACTTCTTGTGAGTGATCCTAGTCCGGCCCCCAAAAAAATCTGATGTGAAAATCTGGTGGGCGTGGCCTATTTTCTGAAATAGCTCCCCTAGGACCATTAAAACTGTCAGCCCCAAGCCATGCTTTGACTGAGGATTACTAAATTTGGTACACTATGGGGTTGTCACGGTAACCGGTGTAGCGGTAAACCCTGGTAAAAAAGTTGACAATAATAATAACCGTCTTGTTTTTAAAAAAACTATATTATCTCGGTGGGTTTACCGTGGCTGCGGTGTAGGCGCGGTGACCCTTACCAGCCACCGTATCATCTGCTGAAGTTGCCGGCGGCACATGCGCGCTTTAATGTTTACAACCAAAACTTTATTGAAGCTAAAGCTGAAATAATGGCCAAAGGAGGAGACGGCAGTGCTCAGGAGGACATTTTTTATCCCTCAAAGAAGACAAAGTGGGAAGTACGGGCATTTTTTGGATATTTGAAGAATGCCGAGGGACAGTTGATAGAAGACGGCTATCCTGTTTGCAGCACGTGCAGAAAAAGTGTCTTTGAACGGCAGCAATGCTTCAAATCTCATGACACATCTGCGTGACCATTACCCACAACTCTACAGTCAACTCAAGGCAAGCTAATGTTAACGTTTTAGCTAAAATGCGTGATCTGAGGATTTGGGTTGAGGGAGAATGCAACGAGTCGCTATATAAAGCAGCCGCAGCGCCGCTACCTCCATATAAACCGTGTCGCGGACACCCCCATATTGAAATGACGCTATGCATTACGGGGCTCCCAGGGGCAGATAAGAGTTGGTCTCTCTCCGAGAATCATTATGAATTTAACAATGATTACTGCCTGATGACATTTTCCCACATCTGCAAAGCTCACTGGAAGGACACAAACCGAGGACAATATTTTCCTGATATAGGGTTTATTACTCAAGTAAGGGTAAAAAAGTATGTGATTAGAAGGCTACTTGAGTACTGAGTATCATCTGATCTAATATTTTTAAATGATGACATCAAACAGACCAAAAAATAAGAAGTTATGGGCAAATATTGGTATTTTAAAGACTAAAGGGAAAAAATGTAAACAAATAAACAACATAATTCCAAAATAACACATTTTAGGCAAAATTTAGACACAAACTGAGGACAATATTTCCTGACATACAGCATAGCATAGCATAGCATAGCATAGTTTATTTATATAGCATGAGGCACAAACGGTTGGTGAAAGTTATATAATATCATCAAAGTGCCCCCTACATACCTTTAAAACTGTAATAACTCGTACAGATGAGGTCGTAACTGCACCAAACTTGCTATGTGTCATCACACAAAGGCACCCAACACAATCCTGTGGTCAGTGGTTGATATTGCTTTAGCTCCGGCCCCTGACAGATATTAGGCCCTGAATAACACATGCATGATGCAATTCACACCAAACTGTACACAAATGACTAGGGATGTAAGAAAATGTCAATTATGGCAATACATCGTGATATTTTCCCCAGCGATATATCGATATTCAAAAGCTGTATATCGAAAATATCGATATCGCAATATATCGTGATATTTTTTCTTGCAAAAATGTATCGATATTCAAAAGTCGTGTATCTAATTTTTGGAAGAATTTACATGGAAACATTTGTGTATTTTCTTTTCTTGTGGTGCAATTCAAATGCTGACCACTAGTTGGCAGCAGTGTGTAATGGGTTTTGTTTCTACCATTGAAATGTAAATCCCTCTGTTATGGTTAAACATGTTAAGTATCAGTTTGGACTGTTTATTGAATTTTCCTATAATAAATTTAGTCTAAAAAAATCAATATCGTCTGACTGAATGTATCGCAATATATCGTGATAGATTGTATCGTCTCCCCTGTATCATAATACGTACTGTATCGCCAGAATTTCACCAGTACACATCCCTACAAATGACTGTTATCAACCCACAAACTTCTTCATGGAATATTTCTTAAATTTGGGACAGCGCCCCCTAGATACAATAAAACGTTTGTAACTTCTGCTAAAAAGCTCCAAACTATATCAAACTTGGTGGGAGTCATCACACAACTGCAATCAACACATGTATGTGCTCACTTGGTCAAATCACTTTAACTCAGCCCACTTACAGCTTTTTGTCTCTAGATGACCCATGCAACGTTTGATTGCCACATTAACAGAAAACAGTCTTTGATGACCAAAGATGGCCTCTATGGGATTTAGTTGTAAATGGTCACAGCGTCACCTAGATGGGTTCAAACTTTATCAACTTCTAAAGACAAGGTCAGAATGGCATTAAACTTGGCTTGTGTCATCACGTGACTTCAACAAACACATTGATGTGGTTGTTGGTTCAAACCCCTTTAGTTCCAGCCCCTTTCAGCTCTCTGGCTCTACATTACACACACAAAATCTGATTAATGCCAAAATAACAGAAAACCATCTTTGTTAACCAAAGCTGACCACAATGGGATTTTTCTGTAGTTGGTAACAACGCCCCCTAGATAACTTTTACATTTGATAACTTTAAAAAAACATGGTCAGAATAGCATTAGCTTTGGTCTGTGTCACAACACCACCAGTGTGGCAAAGATAGAGTATCACCTAGTGGTGAGATGTGTAATTTAATATTGGGCTCAGAGGAGATGCTGAGTCAGGGTGAGGTGCAGACGAGGTGACTGTTAGCAGTTTCTGGTGTCGGGGTGGTCGACGTTTCTGCTCCGCGGATGTGCCCGGGTGCCCCAGGCTGCTGGCCAGGCCGGAGCGGCGCGGAGCTGCAAGGGCCGAACGACGCTGCTTGCAGCTTTAATTATTATTCTTGTTTGTGTCGTTTAATAAGATAGAGTCAGAAAAGATGGCACAATTATGAGCTGGCACTGAGCCACAGTGGTGACAGAAGCTAACAGCTATTTGCAGAAAAGTGCTCTAATGTGAGCACTTTTATGAAAGGAACTAAATAAAGTCTTTCATGTTTTTGTTTTATCAAAAGCATGTTATTACAGCATAGGGATGGGTGTTTCTAGTTCAAATAAACTGTTAAATCTTATAATATATATACATACATATATACATTATTATACATAATATAATATTTACAGAAAAAAACAAGTTCAAAAAATCATAAATATATTCACCCTTTACTTACACAGCGCTACCTAGCAACTGTAATTTATCATGTTCAGGTCGCTTGTTTATCAACTTCATCTTATCAAAAACTAATTAACCAAAGGTAATTTTGCAGGAGTGGATGCAACACACACATTTAGCTGTGCTGTTCATTCCATGGATGAGCCATACTTTACAGTAGAAGTGAGTAATTATAATGACACTATTGATTAATTGCCAAGAAGCATAGTTACAAGTTACATGTAGCACCGTCTAGATGTCTATGTCTATATTGTGCTAATTCTGCTAGTTGGGGTTATTTGTGTTTCAATATTTTAACCTGTGCACTGAATCAATGTGTTAATGACAACGTAAATGTTTATGCTTGTTTTGGAAATTTTAAAATTAGGGATGTGTCGTTCCGAAAAATTGTCCTTTTTTTCATACTTACTGTTATTGGCTCTTGTTCTCTGACTGAGTAATATCACTTGATCAAGCCTTTCATACATTCCACACTACGAAATAGGTAAAAGTATGTATGATTTGTGTTGATATTGTATCGGACTGATATCAGTCAATACTGAAGGCTACAATATCGGTATCGTATCGGAAGTGAAAACGTTGTATCGGGACATCCCTATAATGGCTGCAATACACATTGGTTTTCACTGTGTTCACATTAGCTGTTAGCTCTAGCCTAAAAATCTATATATACATATATTAGGATAGTTTGCCAGACTACATTAGCTCATCAGCCCTGAAGAATGTAAACTTAATATCTCCATACAAAGGCCATTAGGTAAAATATCTGAGGTGAGTATGATAGTAATTATTTCAAAGTTTCCTAGAAAAAAAAAAACTTAAAAATGGATAGAAAATCACTTTCAGCTGATTGGTTGACAAAAGCGAACCATTCAACCCCATCTCACGCTCAGTGCCCTTTATAATACTTGATCCTACTTGTAATTTGCATCCATAATGCATACAGCTGCATACACTCATAGTTAGGGATTTGCAAACATCTCTTGAATACTGAAATCAGATTTCAGGCTCAACAAAACACTTCCTCCAAAGCCTTTAAATCAAACTGCAATTACCTCTGGGTGTTTGTGAGATGACTGGAATTTGCATTTGACTATTTTTGTGATACTGCTGTCTTTAGAAGATGCAAACTTGTACAACAGTCATTCTGATTAACCAAACATAGAAGCAATTGAGTAAATAACATTTTATGGCTAGCGTGTTGCTAATGTAACAACGCACACTACGCTAACAGTGCTGCACACATTGGAGCCAGAGAATGTTAAATATTTCATTGTGAGATGATTTAATAAAACTGCCAAGCCGTGCTGGAGGCAAGAACTGCTGACATGTCTTAGTGTCACCAAAAGCAAATTAAGAATTAACAAAAAGTCAGGCTGATATTTTCCAGGAGAACAGAAAACAAGACCTGGGCTAAAGGTTTGGACAAGCTGTGATGATGGCTGCTGCTTTGGGACAATGAGCTCTGTCGCTGGTCGACATGCTGGGAGGATTCCAGCGATTCCAGTCTTAACAAAAACTAAGTCAAGGCTTTATGGTGAACATCAGCAGTGGCCCTCCCAGGCAAGCCAAACCCTCACTGTGAAGCAGGGCCTCTCTGTGAGTGAGTACCTGTAAGGCCTGCCCTAAAGCTTCTATTCTATAGTAAATACAGTGTAATTATAAGGCCGACGCAGAGCGTATCCTCCATCAGCATTAAATTAGGGGGTTTGTGAAGATGAGAAATTGGCTGCGTTCAGCTTGGAGCCAGCAGAATCCTCATGGAAATTTACGGTCCTCCGAATGAGAGGCCTTCTCCTCTTTCACTCGTCTTTTCTACTGCAGCTAAATACAGTGAGTCAGCCTAAGGAGACTTAAGGAGCAGGCTAATAGGAATACATTCAACAGGAAAGCCATGAGGAACGCTGGTGCTACATCCTGCTGCTCTCACTGTTGACACGATGGATAAAACAGCAGAGGGTGGTTCCGGTTATAATGTTAGCTTGCTTTTAGATGAGTAGTTTTAGTCTTATTAACTACTAATTATTACAACTTATGTGACCTAATGCTTTAACACCTTTATGATAAACGCCACTGATTAGATTATATCATGTTAACATTCCTACTACTGGTTTCAAACAATTAAAACACACACACACACACACAGGGACATGTAGCTAATAAAAGCTGTGCTCCCCACCCCCGCCTTCAGATCCGTGCAGACCAACGGGTGTGTGTGTGTGTGTGTGTGTGTGTGTGTGTGTGTGTGTGTGTGTGTGTGTGTGTGTGTGTGTGTGTGTGTGTGTGTGTGTGTGTGAGCAACAAACTGTCAGTTCAGTTATTATTTGTTTAGTAATAAAGTATTTTCACGTTAATCTTTACAGAAAAAGTGATCAGTCACCATATTTCACATGGTTCTACTCATGAATGCAACACCGAGCAGTTTGTGACAGACTGTTAGCTAAAGTCTCTACGTGCACTCAGTTGTTGGGCTACCTGATCACAACAGTTGTGTCAATTACCAACCCAACATCTTTTGTCCATGTTCCTATGGAAGTGTTTGTCACACTGAACTGGTTTAAATGCAGGTGAGATAATAGGCTTTACTCTTATGTACTATTTATTATTGCTTTAATTAACAACTTAAACCAGGAAAAACAGACTTTTTATCTCGATGCAAAATCAGTGTGTAAGCTGGATGATTCAGGACGCTGCGCCTGCTGCTCTCGTAAAATCCGATTGTGTCTGCAGTGTATGCAGTTTTAATCAGAGAACACGTGGTCTCTGAGCTGTGGGCAGTACATTTGGACCTCAGATGTTTTTATGTATTCGTATTATTCGAGTCAGTCACTAAAGCGCTTCAACCCAAACGCAGAAACACCAAGAGACTATAAATAAAAATTAGTATTCTCAGACAAAAACAACTATTCACAACATCAACGATGCCTTAAAGAAGCAGAACCCACCACCATGATCAAATCTTTTCAGTCAACACGGCCAGTTGTCGTCACAAATCTAACCGTTATTGTTTTTATAGTGAAACTGGGCCGCCAGGATGGACTCTTCCTGGTCCTGGTTTGCAGGTGTGCTCTAAAACTTACAGATGAATGCATTCTTTGAGCTCCAAACTGGAGCAGTTGGGTCCGGCTGATGTCCCTCCGACACATAAAAGTTAAAATTTAGCTATCAGAATAGCTGGAGTGGCACTGCAAACATGGCCCACCCGCGTCTTTGGGGCGCTTTGGGATGATGTCAAAGCACATTTCCTTCTTTCACTTTTGAGGAATATAATATAATGGTGAATACTTAACCTTCCCACGTTCATGAGCACTGAGTCAGATTTCCAAGCTAAGCTAATACAGCAGAATGAAATGTTACTGCTGCTGTGGGTATCACAATAATTCAGAACAATTTCTCTTTACTTTCAAACATGAGATAACATAAACAGGAATATGCAACACACTAATCACAGTTTCTGATCATTCTAGGAAACTGGATGACTCAGTGTGAGCAGACCACAGATAAGCCCGGCTGTGGTGGCCTGAAATCAGGCTCTGCCAGAGCGGGACAAAGTCCAAGCACTAGGAAGAGGATGGGGCTGTGTTCTGATTAAAACCCCAATGGGGGAGCAGCCTGGACATCTGAAGGTGTTAAAAGTGGATGAGGTCAAGAGGGAGTAAATGAATTATCTGTTTTAAATTCACATGTGTGTGCAGACCAAACATGGATCATAAAACATGAAGTGAGAATAACTCTTGCAGCTGCACTTCCTTTAAGACAAAACCATCATAAAGGATGTGAAATATATGCAAGTTCCCCATCAAAATAATCTGGATAACATTAACTTATTCTAATGCTGGACAATCCCTGTGTTCATCACGATCACATTACTACTTAGAAAAGTAATTATATGTCATATTATTATTGGAAACATCGATTAATCACACAAAGCCTTTCCATTACCCCTCGAATCAGGTAAGCAAAAATGGCTGGAGAGTTTGTACATTTATTTATATCTCATTTAATGAGCCACGTGCCTTTTAAATCCCCATAAAACTAGTTTAATGGCTTCCTGTTTCTTTCCAAACAAGAAAACTGCGAAATGCAAGCATATTTAAGGAATAACTGTTTAAATTGCTGTATTTGAGTTCACAGAAATCTCTCTCTCTCCCCTCCCTCTCTCTCTCCCTCTCCCTCCCTCCCTCCTCTCGGGCCCAACAGAACAAGCTCCGAGGGAGCGGATGTCATGGCTACCGAGCAACAAGTTAAACCCAGCGCGACTGGAGAAACACACAAACCCACCTAAAACCAGGCTGGCCTGGAGGTGGTTGCTCTTACCTCAGGCAGCCGGAGCTCAGCGAGAAGAGGCAGCAGCTTCTAAAGGCATAATAATAATATCAATCCTCCCGCAGAGCTTGGGTCTGAGCAGAAATGTCGCTCTGTCCTGAAAAGTGCTGTAGAAACTCCAGACTGAGTGTTTCCTTCCAGTGTGCTCTCCTCCGAGGAACTGACTGACTTTCCGTACAGTTGTTAGGGTTTCCCAGGACAACTCAACAGGAGGAGTCTGCCCGAGGACAGGCTCTTTGCTGTCCCTGCTCGGAGTTGACTTTCAAACCACAACAAGCGCCTCAAAGTGCTTACGCAGCACTGAATTACTTCAGCGCTCTTTAAGTATGTTTGATAAACAGAAACGGAAACACTTCAACACTTCTGAGAGGCCAAGAAAACCAGAAAATGTCGCAGTTGTTCCCTGCTGCGTTGATAATGCTGGCAGGACGATTTTAACATCCTGTCTGTGCTTTTCACAATTAAACTCCTTTCACAAGTTTAACTAAAGTCACGACTCTAGCGCTAACGCCTTCTTGCTGGGGTTCAACTTTATTTACTACACTAAGACATGTAGCTTTTACGCGTTGTGTGTGTTTATGTGTAATAAAGGTTTTAAAAACCTAGCAAATTACAAGTTCACCCAACTGTGACTACAGCGCAAAGAAATCCGGCTTTTACTTTGAAAGTGGATCTTGAGCCCACAAAAATCTGGTCACCAACTGCTCCTCAGCTGACCGACCATTACATCTGACTTCCCACGAAGAATCAGGAAGAGAAAAGTGGAAACGCAACTGGAAACTTATTGAACATTCTGTTCTGCTGTTTGTTTTTGAAGTTTGAATAAACTCCAACTGACTGTATTTACTGCTTATTCTTAGTCTGCTCTCGGTTTTCAATGTTTCTAACTTTGAAAACTAGTTGAAACTACATTTAAAATGGAAGTATTGCTTCACAATGTACTTTTACAAGGATATTTAGGGCTTTTTTTATGTTTCTGTGTGAGTGGTGTAAATATTAGTTTCCTGAATAGCCTCTGTTCTGAGAAATGACGTCTACTTCCTACAGGGTGGACCAAAATGCGTTGCTGCCTTCTTAAAACAACTCCTATGTCAATTTATGATGGTTGATGCAAATATTACTAACATCTCTGCCAGTTAAGGATGTGGCATTAGTTACATTTCTGTGTGTGTGCGTGTGCGTGTGCGTGTGTGTGTGTGTGTGTGTGTGTGTGTGTGTGATAAATGTTATAAATTCTGTTATTTAATTGTCTCTAAAAATCCAACAAGGACTAGGTTTGAAAATTAGCCTCTGGCTGGAAAACCTCAGTACAAAACAAAGGTTGTGCTGCCCTTCCATGTAACATTATCTTTTGTGCTGTCCTTGTACAATAAAACCAAACTAATTAAACTAATCTATTTCAAGTTTTGCCCCAAATGATAAGAAAAAACAATCTACAACAATGTTATAAAAAAATAATATCGGAGCATTCTACATTGCAAGTTTGCACTTACTTTATCTTGGCACTTCCACACCATCCAAAGGCTGGACTCACAAGGTTCTTGTGTTTTGCACACTCAGCACAGATGGCAGAACAAGGGGAAAACACACCAAAGATGTGCATCACAAAACGTGTCATTGTGTTTAATCATGATCCCTACACACTCTGGAGTGGCATTCAGTTATTGTTTTCCAGAAAGTTCTATTTCCGGGCATTGACTCTCCTTTCTTATGTAATATGCGTGTATTTGATATAGTTCCCCTAGGGTTTAAACCCCCCAAGGCCCTGTACAAAACAAACACCCATTTGCCCATCCACTCACATATTAACATGCTGATGGTGATGAGCTACTGGGGCGCACTGACAGAGGCGCCGCCTGTCCCTCCGACCACAGCCTGTAGGCAAGGCAGGTTAAGTGTCTTGCCCAAGGACACAACGACAGATGACGCTTGAACCTTTGTCCATATTTTCTTTATGCAACAGATAAAATGAGGCATGGTAAAAGGAATTTATGCTCATATGTTTTAATCACGACTTAAAATCACACATCTGCTGATGTAAATCTGTGTCTCTAGACTCCTTAAAATGTCAGCTTGGAACAGTTTGTTCCACTTGAGTGAGGACGCAATTATGATCATATTTTTCCATTATTAAGCTGTCAATTTAAAGTGACTCTAAATATTTTACCTGGCGATAGGGAGCAGTAGATACCTAAATTGTTGCAAGCAAGCAGTATTTTTGTGTTGGAGCAACACCGGCTTCACACTGCAAGCATCAGCGGAACGGAACAGCAGCGGAGTGGCTCTCTCGTGAACTTCAAAGCGGTCCTTTTCACACCGGGAGAGTCTTGGCCGCGGCACGGCCTCCTCGATGCACCTCGCTGTACTCGCGAGATTCTACAATCCCTCGAGATTTCCACCATCCTTCCTCACACCGTTGAACTTCTCGAAAGAAACTGGCGGTAAACAAAGCCGTTCAGTCACACGTACTATATATAACATCGCAACGTTGCATTTTATTTTGACAATAACTGGGGATTTTACACGAAACTGTGTGGTTTCCTGTCTCGCACTATATGAACTGCGGAAACTGACGTGTCCCAGAAGCGGCTCGTGGAAAAAACAGAGCTCGATCCTATCTTTAGCGAAGGCGGCACGGAATGCCGCTTCTGGGACGCGCCTGGAAATTGCCGCATCGCGGTTGGTTTGAAACACTCCATAGACAATAATTGGATTCTATTTGAAGGGGTGCCGTTTCACTGCCGTTCCATTCCGCTGAAGCTTGCAGTGTGAATCCGGGGTAAGACTTTACCAACAGATGCCCATTAGGGTCAAAAAGCCTTGGGGAGTGCAAACTCCAGCAAAATAACAAGCACATCAGACTACTTTTCATCACTGGCAACGAGTGGAGGTAAACGTGTAAAGCAACATTTAAGAATGGAGAAAGTGTTGCATCCATTTGTTTCAAATCATTAGTCCTCATGGGCCCGTAGTGGGAAACATGGCATCTAACCCTAACCCAGAGACTTTGACCCGCTCCCATGCATTGTAGACCTGATTTTTATGGCTATAAGTAACAAAGCAACAACTGGGCATCATTTATTTCATTTTCAACAACATTTTAATGGATGTTTCCGGAAATTAATGGCAAAAACTACACATCGTCTCTTGAAGCAGGATGATTTGCTGAATTTCATATAAATAAGATCCAGGTGAAACAGACAGTGGTGTAAAAGTTTAAAAAATATTGTTGAGGTGCAATTAGACAGCACTTGGCTGTGCTCACTGTTAGATACAAACTCAGTTTCTGCAAACACAGGCGGTTCAGGAAGCTACAGTTAGCAGGACAGGAATTATTTATTACTTCTACTTGAGATCTTCCAATTTGCTAAGAATTCCTTTAAGGGCACTATGTCAGTGGGAATTTCATTTAATAAAGTACTAGCTGGAAACTACATTTTCAGGCAGCTTATTGCAAAAGGGAGGAGACACAGGAGGAGTGAAGTTTTAATTGTTTGTGCACTTTGGTAAATTTGTGCTTTGGGCTTTAGAGCATCAGTAGTTATCGGAGGTTAAAAACCAGCACCACTGATGATTAAAATGTAAACCTGTTACTGGTCTGTGGTGTGATGCATGACTCTATAAGATGCTACACAACTGTGGGGCTTAAGCTGCCCTCTGCTGGTTCTGCACATCTCCTGATTTATCTCTGCAAGCAGAAACACATATGCTCGGCAATCCAGCAGAGCTCTTTGACATTATCAGCAAAGGAAAACATAAATATAGCAAAAACAACATAAGGCTGGTCCACCTCAGAAGATAATAACTGGAAAACAGCCCTCAGATGTCTGTTTAAACCGTGAACTCTGACTGGCGTGTTTTCTAACAGCAAGAGGAAAACACTTGAGACCTTGTGTGCTTCTTCTAAATTCAGAGAAGTGATTCAAATCAAGCCTCTGGATCTTTTGCTGGATTCTTGTAGTGACATGAGGTCACCTGAGCACCATTTATGCAGAAGATGTCAACTTCACATGGTTTTCAGCTGATCCGTGCAAGCTCACGTCTGGATGAAATCATTGCATGTCACCAAACTGTGTGTGTGGGGGGGTGGGGGGCTTAGGCTTTATAAGCAAACCGCAGGTCCATATTTAGAGAATTGTACTCATAAGTACACGCTTATCTCTGAGCGTCAGGGAAATAAGTGTTACTCTGCAGCACAGAATTAGTCTGACTTCATTCACAGCACAGCTTATCAGCTGTGGCGGACCACATCTGGGACTAAAACATCTTCACTGCAGCTTTTTTACAAGCAAATGTTTGTTGAAGGTAAAAAATAACAATAAATACCCTATATCCTCCATTAGGCTCTATACGGCAACAGCGCTTAGGACACCCAGGGCCTCCATTAGGCCTGATGAATGGAGGGATATGAAATAAACATTAGGACAATTTAGACCGCTTCTGGGAAGCATGTGGAGGAACATAAAAACGTGGATGATTTTGAAAAGAGTGACATTTTTCATGTCAAGGACTAAGTAGATTGCAGAACTGTTTCTTTTTAAACCTGAAATAAAGGTGATGCTGTAATTTTAACTCGGATTACAGCAGCAAACGGGAACAAAACTCCTACACAGCCATTTGTTTGACTTTCCTGAAAGCTCACCTTTCTGATATTTACCATGGCACTTCATTTAACACACACACACACACACACACACACACACACACACACACACACACACACACACACACACACACACACACACACACACACACACACACACACACAGGTGGACCATTTCTGTCTGTGTGTGTGTGGCTGAGGAACAGAAAAGTTGTTTTGAGGGCCCAGCAGGGGGGCAGGCCTTCCGCCCATCACCAGCATCAGAGGCTTCATCCTCAAAAGGCAGCTGAGGGTTAGATAAATGACAGGTGGTGCTGGAAGGGTCCCCACTCACCACCATGCTGAGCTACTCTCAGGCTTTATAATGCAGTCTGGAGGATGAGGAGGGGGGCATGATGAAGCAGAGCAGTCTGCTGACTGTTGAACATGAGCGCGAGATGGGATAACAAGGAAGACACACAGAAGAACATAAGCTGCTGTTGTGTGGCGATAAAAGGAGGTTTTGTAAGTCAGAGGCCTTGGATGGGAGAAGATGAAACAGATAGTACCAAACACCCCCCACCCTGGATAAACACTAGAATTGAAACAAAACACACAAGTGGCAACTGGGTTTCACTCACTAGCCCTCTCCAAACACCTTCTGAGCGACGGAACGTTGGGATCAACCGTTCCTGCTTCAGACCCACTATAAAAGCAGCAGAGACGCTCAACCTCAGTCTCTGAGAAAATGATGAAAACACAATCTCACGTCCGTTTAGGATGACTGGATTTAGCTTTTTTAATTGTGAAATGTATCGTAAAATATAACAAAAGGAGTTTTTCACCCAATGTCCTTTAAAGTCCAAGAATCCCATCAGGACCCGACCCAGTTTGTTGTGACCCACAGTGAGGCCTTGGCCCTGGCTTTGTATAAACAACGTTTCTAAATAACGTTTGCATGAACTGCAGCGAGGTTTATTAGATCAGAGACTGGATCGAGCCGTTATGAATGTGGCTCCACTCAGAAACACGCTTTGGCTCAGTCCTGACGTCCAATCTCCAACGGGTTGGTCAGGAAGCTATCTATGATCCTACACTAATCATGACTAGGGATGCTTTTTACTGATATCTGATCTCCTGATTTTGTCCACTCCTAATTTCCAGTACAGATATAAACCGATACCGGTATACGCTGTGTCCCCCTCATTAAAAAAAGGAACATCACTAACATCACATTTCCTTTCATGGATGCTTAAACTACATTTTCTGTGCAAAATGATAACTACTTCAAGTTAAGTTAGCAACAGGAGAAGAGCCATATCTATTTAGTCTCCAACAGCAGCTGAGCATCGTCTCCTTAAGCGTAACACTGAGATGTGTGTATTAGTTAGTAATGTATTTTTTTTTTTCATTTTCGTTTTGTTGCAGCTATGGTAATAAAACAATTATAAAGAATCTTCGGATAACAAAAACAAGCCTTGGATGACAATTCTGGTTCTTGTGTTAGTCGTCTGTTAGCTGGCTAGCTACAGATAGCTACGTGCTGTGAGGACAGCGTATGTTCACTACACAGGGCTAATTTCTTCACAACTTGTGCCAAATAACTACAATATCTCAAAACTTTACCTCAGATCTGTCATGTTTTGACGTTTTAAGAGAGAGGAGAAGTAGCTGAAGAGTTTGATGTATAATATAGTTTTGAAAGACGTAAAACCGATAGAATATTTTCCGATATTACATTTTAATGCCATATCGGCCGATATTAATAGTAGACCGATATATCGAACATCCCTACTCATGACATTTATCCAGAAAAAATGTCATGTCACATTGAGGGTAGGAGGTTTGGACCCAGAAGGCAAGAACCCGGAGCCACACAGGCAGGAGCGGTTGCAAAAGTCAGAATCCTTTATTTAGGATGAGCTGCAAAAAATCCAAAAGGCTGGAGTGTAAGCCTCGCCTACAAAACTCTGAGAGACAAAACAAAAGTTCAGACTTCTGAGCAGGAACCTAGAGCACAGGAGGGAAAACCAGAACAACGCTGACAAAGACAATGGGCCAACAACACACCGAGAGACAAGACAGGGTTATATACACAGGGGCTGGGCGATTAAGGGAGTTGGGCACAGGTGAGACTAACGAACTGAGAGGAGGAGCAGAAACAAGCAGGGGAGAAAACCAGATCTAAATCCTGCAACACAAAAGCTACTAAACTAAAATAAACCTAAACACTATATGAGCTAGAGAATCTGAACCTATAGAAAACTAAAAACAAGTGAAGTGACTAGGGGGAACCTGAGGGAAGCCAGGAGGGGGCTGGAGACCAAAGGGACACAGAACATGACAAGTCAAGGTGCTGCCATATGGTTTTTTGTGACCAATTCTGTTGACAATACATTTTATTTATATTTTTTACATCTGCTTGCTTCAGATTTGCACCATTCAGCTTTATGTTTTTTCACTTTAAAACATCCGTTCCTCTTTTTGACTCACTGGGTCCCACTCTTTGTCTCGCTGCGAACAAACCAAGACTTGTGTCTTTGGACTACAGTTTGCTTGTTTGGACACCTGATGAAGAATATACATAGACATATATATGATGAAACAATATCTGGTCTAAATCTGGACCAAATGGAGCTTTTGGGTGTTTTGGACCAGACGTGAAACTGCAACCTTAAGGTGCTGTTTGCTTGTGCAGATATGAATACAGTAATCTCATCACCAGGGTGCAAAACAAAGTAAAGCAACCTCATCAGAAGGTGAGGCCTTTTTGTAGTCCCAAACAAATGTTACACTGTCTTGTTTAAAGAGTTAGAGGCAATCGCTCTTGATTGAGCAAATTAACCAGGTGAATGCTGCATGTTTGAGCCTACGTGTTGCTAGATATGCTTTGGATGTAAAATGTCATCCGTAGCAGAGGAGATAAGTGATGGTCCTGTACTTGGAGGGTTGACGTTAAAAGAAAACTAGAAATTAGAAGATCTGACTAAAACCAGTGTGAAAATGAGTTAATAATCAGCTTAAGAATAAAGAATCAGCTGTTGTTTTAAGATCATCTCTTTACTTCATTGCTTCTACACATTTATACAAACAAGATCTCCGCAGTCCATTTCACTATGGAGTCCTGAATCAAGGCATCGACGTGCCGGATGTAGCAACAGCTATAATTTTAACTGTGACCACAGGGATCCTTGTGTCTGGAGTCAAAATGAGTGTTTTTGACGGCTGAAAGTTTGTTTCAGCTTCTAAACAGCCTGTTTAAAAGAGGCCATGTTTTTTTTTAATTTATTCCAGAGCTTTTTGAGGGAAACCCAACAAGCTAAATTTACATTTTAGGTGCCTCTCAGCTCTTCGAGGCAAACACACAAGCACCATTAGCATCTGTTTGAAGTACTTTTTTTCTGCCCACCTATAAAATGCAACCCTCTTCTCTCTTTCTTTGTCCCAGCAGCCATAGGAAATATTTAGCCTTAGACTCTACCTGCACGGCTGTGGTCAACAGCTTTTATGAGTAAACATCAGTATCATAAAGACATAGTGTGACAACACGTAATGAAAGTGGAAGGACTGAACTGGGATGCAGCAGGCGGTGAGATCTGTTGAAACTGTCTGAAGGAGATGGGAAAGGTAGCAGAGCGGGACGATAATTAACTCTGGGTTCATCACTATCAATGAGCCATCTCACATAATACATAGTCATTGGATCCACCGTTAATGCCAGGATATTAATTAGTGCATCTTTAATTAAAACTTAAAATGTCTTAGCATTTATGTGCCTTGAAACCCTTGCTTTGAAGTTTCTGATCATTGTTACGTTGCCAAAGCTGATACGTGTTCAACATAAGCTGCTCCGACACCACAGAGATCAAAAAGAGCTTCCTCTGGGCTGAAGCTGACTGCTTCCCTGGCCTCATCGCTCACTCAGCTGCCACCCACCATTTGTTACAGTGTGGCTTTTTACATGCTTACTATACAGGTACAACAATTCTCAGGATATTTCACACCAATTCTCTGTAACTGTCACCTTTAAATTGACTCTGGATGTGTGATTTTTCACACAACTCCTTATTTTCTTCATTTTGTTGTGTAAAAATGTCTCGGAGCATCGAAGCGTACCTCAGAATTATCATGATGCTGTGTGGTGTAATTGCTAAGAAAACCAAACCCACCATGCTGCTGTCAGTCAGGAGAAGCTTTTTTACGTATCCTCCAGTTTGAAGGAGAATTTGGGGTTTTCTGTGTCACTAAATGCTGCTAGAAGAGCAAATGTAATGTTTTTCTTTCATTTTTTTAAATTTAACCTTAATATTACTAGGATTACAGTCTGTTGTTGTCTTACATTTAACCTAGGACCAGTTTGCTAAGGGAGACGCTACAAGGGGCAAAATATCCCCAGACAACACATTGTAGCATGATGGATTAGGTACAGTTTTGTTGATGATGATGATTTATAAATATATAGGGCTGCACAATATATCGAAAAATTATCGTCATCGCGATAACAGGACGTGCGATAGGCCCATCACAAAGCACGTCAAAAACGGTGATAAATGTTTGGTTCAAATATTTCCATCAGTGTCGTACATCAACTTTTTGTAAATCAGCTCTGTTTTTTACGCGGAAGTATTATTTGACCAATCAAATGTAGCCCTTCTGATATGTGGCCAATCAGATGGGTCCGTTCACGTAATACGCCCGCCCCCTACGTAGACCCATAGGATGGGTGGAACACAACACCCAAACTGAGTTAGCGGCGCCATTCCCTTGTTCATCATGCTGGCTCAGGTTAACGAACGCACGTTGTGCTGAGGTTTCTGGAATCAGCGCTGCTTTCAAACGTGAACGTGAGTCCGCTCGGTGTCGTTAAGCAGCCGATAATAACCGGGCTGACTCCGACACGTGCCGGTGAACCAACCCACCTACCTTCATGTTGCTAGTGTTCCACCGGGTGGTGATGTTAGCCCCAGGCTCCGGTTAGCTTCCAGCTAAAAGGCTACAGCACTCTCCTCCCAGTCCCACCCTGCTAAAGAGGGCCTGGAAAAGTTCCCCCACACATCAAAGTGATTTTTCATTTATGAGCGTTTATAACCTTGTTAATCAGGATAGTTGATTTGCTGTTGCACATAAAATGTCAGTCAGAAGCTCTGCTAGCCGGTTGTCTTAGAGGAGCTAGTTCAATTTGTTAGCTTGTTATCAGAGTCATAGTTGCAGTTTCATCATCTGAGCTGCTTTTTAAGATCTAGGTAAACTTGTTCAATTTGGGGTTAAAACCAAACGTTTTCACATATTTTCCATGTAGTTTTTTGCCAGTTCCTCTTCTGAAAGGTAGACAATTGTTTTTCTCTTACCCTCAAAAAATCTTAATATTCTCCTAGTTTGGACCAGCACAGTTCACTTCCCAATAGCAGCAACAGCCTTATATCATAACCACATAAGTGGAGAAAATGTTCAGTAGCAATGAGAGAATTTGCTGTTGCATTTAAATGATGTTATTTAGTATTTATCATTTAAACTTATTTTCAGATTTTTTTTTATTCAAAAACCCTGGTAAGGGATGTTTTTCTGTATTTGGAGCATCAGAAAAAGTTTTATGGTGGAGGTGATGTTTTAAAGTCACTGAGAAACTGCATGCATGCAGTTTGTTGTTTTGCTGCATATTTTTGCAATAAAAATGTTATGTTGTAATGGAATTCATAGTTTTTGTTTGCTTTGAACCCAGAGGAGACGTCACACGCCAGACGACATCAACACTGCAAACTTTAGTATTTGTTCATTTATCGTGAGTCATATCGATATCGCAATATTAAGCACTGTTATCGAATATCGCAGGTTTTCCTAATATCATGCAGCCCTATAAATATACAAATATGAATTATCAATCTGATTGGTCTTTGAATATTTGTTATAATATTACCTTAGGTTCTTTGGACTATTCAGGGAACACACACTTCATATTAATTCAGACAGAGTCAAGGATGTAGTTTTAAAAAATGAATGAATTTAATTCTATATGTTTAATTCTAGATGTCGTATCAGCAACAAGGTGTCAGATTGACCTGTATGACAAAGTTTGGTCTGTAAGTTAAAGAGCGGGTCAATTGAGCCTCGAAGTCCTTCTCCACCCACGTATCAATTTTAAAAAATGCAACATTAGTAGGAGTTGCCTGGAGGACCGAGAGGGCGGAGCCGCGGCAGTGACGAAGACAACGGCTAACTAGACGATGCTAGCTCCCTTCACTCTATGCAGTTATTAGAAGTGGAGGATGTTTCTCCCCCTCCTTACCCAGACACTCGAGAAGAAAGGGACCAAGTCTATTTGGAGGAGACAAGCGGACCTGAGCCTTATTGTTTTGAGCTTGTGAGTTGCCTGAAACTCCCAGAACCGACCCAACAGAACCATCTTTGAATGGTAAGTAGCCGTTAGCCATAGCATTGGATTAGCTGCAGTGTTTGGCTCCACGACCCTAAAAAGCTAGTATTCAGCATGTTTTAGAGGTTTATCTGCATCAGCACACCTGGTTTTAATCAGCAACAAATAGCTGAGCTGCTTAACAGCTAATCTAACCTGTTAAAGCAGGAAAATCCACTGAAACGTGCTGGATAGCAGCTCTCCGGTAGCCCTGGGCTCAAGTTACAGTCTGCTGCATAGAAAGTTATGAAAATACTAGTGATGTGTCGGTTGCGAAGGAACCGGCTCTAAGAGCTGGCTCTTTGAAGTGAACGACGGGAGCCGGCTCGTCATTGGGAGCCGTCCCCTCCCCTCCCCCTCTCCTCCTGCCTTGGTGGAAGCTACAGGCGATTGGTCAACATGTGTAACTGTGTGTCCAGACTGTCCACACAAAGAGCAGTAGGGGCGGGGAAGAGGGAGGATCAGACTCAGACACACAGCAGAGCACATGAGGGTGGAAGGAGACGAGAGGGAATGAGGAGGAGGAAAAAGGAGAGCGAGAGAGGAGAGTACGACGAAGACGGTGAGAAAATGAGCGCCAGCAGTCGAAAAGTGTAGATTTCTTAAAGTGTTCAGTTATTAAATCCATATAAATGATAAATATTTGATATATTGCATTTTTTTATATTAGTAAATCATTTTACACATAGTTTAGCATTATTTTAGTTATAAATGTACTCTACGCAACAGAAAATCTGAGGAGCCACTAGGGAGCCGAAAGAGCCGGCTCTTTTTGGTGAGCTGAGCCAAAAGAACCGGCTCTCTTAAAAGAGCCGGAATTCCCATCACTAGAAAATACCCCATGAGAAAATTATTCTGTAATGTGTTCAGCTCACTAAAACTGCCCTGATTTATTTATTTACTGATAACAGCTGCTCTCTTGGTTCTAGGTCCTCTGGTGTCTGCAGCTGGTCTGGTGTCGTCAGGATCAGGAGCTTCCAGAAGAATGTGCCTTTCAATGACTCTTTCCCCCTTATTTGTTATATTAATTGAATAAATTTCAATTGATATATTTCCTGTTTTTGCTCATGTCCATAAATACTTAAACATGCTTGAAATTAAAACGAGCTTTTAACAGTGAGGTGCTAGTTTAATTCATCACAATAGAGCTAGTTAAACATGCAACGTGATAATTCAATTAATGTAATTTATAAATATCCATTAAAATATCAAAACTGGAATCAAAATGAGATATTTGGCAGCACAAAAAACTTGTCAAACAGAATATTTATTATAATAATTGTAGGCAGACAGGAGACAGAGCTGATGGAGGTTCTCAGTCATCGAAGGATGGCTGAAGGCTTTCCAGGAACAGGAGATGTGGTGTTGTCTCTTCTCTCTCTATTCTGCCAGATGAGCTGATAGGTTACAGGTGTGAGGACATCCTCATGCTGTCATAACCAGATGACAGGAGTTATCAGGTGATCAGCCAGGCTAATGATGAGATGCAGAAAGAAAACAAATTCAGGACAGTGTACAATATGTGGTGTTGCTCACCTTATGTGCTCTTATAGAATATTAACGTGTGCCTGCCTCATGGTGTAGAGTCCATATTTTGCTGAGTGTCCTGCAATAATGCAGGTTATTAGTTAATTTACTTTTGATAGCAAAAACAAAATATTTAATGTAAAAGTTGTTTTCCAGGTGAATCAGCTCACACGTCACCACCAAGTGTCACAGGGCCAGAATCAGTAGCCTCCTTCATTATGTCATGATGTAATCACATACTTATTTGATTGTTAATATCTTAAAAATTCTGAAATGTTTTAATTTTTTTTACCTTGAACAGTTCACTGAGCTTGCACTGTCACTGAGGTGGAAGCTGGAATCAACAGCAGACACCTCACATCTTGGTCTTTCAGGGGTGTGGACGCTGCTCTGGGACTTTCTGGAATATGAATTTTCATCATGGTCCCTGTGGGTCACCAGACACACTGTGGCTGTGAACTCCATTCTGGCTGGCTATGTAAAAACAAAGAAGCAGCACATTATAAAGGTTTAAAAGAGCATAAAATCACGTGTAACAATAATCTGTAAAACAAATTAAAACTAGAAGGTAATAATAAAATGTTTACATAGAAGATTATTAAAAATAATTCACCTTTGCTACAGGGAAGGTTTCACGTCAGCCTGGACAAGTGCATTCTTGCAGCTAAATCAGTCTGACAGCCAGTGTCTTGGGTAGATTTAGCCTGAAAAAAAAAATATAAGCACATTGTTGTTGGGAGTTTATAAAGTCAGATAATATACAAAAGAATCTCCTATATAGGCGCTTTATAACATTCCTAGTGTGTGATCATTGTTATAACGTAAAAGTCAGTCACACATGATGTGGAGAGCCTGAAATGTGACCTCCTGAACAGAATTCCTTACAGAACCGGGTCACAAGCTGGATTTCACGCTGTAATGCTGTCTGTCAACTAGTGCTGCGTCAGTTAGAGCCACTGTTGCAGAATTGCCGACTGACTAGCTAATGGAAGTGAACCACGTCTCTCAGACTTTGCATTTAGGTAGAGAATTGTCTTTAGAAGATGTTAAAACGTTTATTTAGCTTACTCACCTCAGACTGGAGCCCGCCGTGGTGGGGGAGCAGAGTCGGTGGCCTGCATCTAAATCGCGGAAGAGCCATGGTGGGCAGCCTCCCTCTTCAAACGGAGACGTGCAGAATCGCGGGTAAAATGCCCACAGAGTCACCGCAAGCATACTACACTACACCTACTCACCAATACTAAGACGATATGGAACACTAAACCCGAACTACTTTCCCAATTACACTAACAGCCAAACACTAACTAAACTACAATATCCAACAGCCAAGCTAACACTAAATAAGTATTTATAACACTAAAAGATATGCTAAAGACTAGGATATGCTAATGCTATATGCTAATGCTGAACTACCGCTGACCTCCTACGCTCGCTTGCAAATCCAACTCCCACTCGCCACAGGGCGTGGCCGAAACGCTCGTTGCTTTTATAACTTTGGCACAGAGCTGCTACGTAGTACTCTACTGGTTTACGTAGTATTTTACTCTTTAGCCATTGGCTAAAATTTATTCAAAATGACTCAAATTCTATGTTTTCAGCTGAAGGTGGCGCATTACTGTGGTTTTTAGACAGAATTTTTAATTTTTAAAGAAAATGCACCAAAATGCTAAAATAAAGAATGCACACATTTAAAACACCATTAGACACTAATTTATACAGTTCATCAGCAAAAAAAAGTTAATTTAGACGTTACTTGCTCTTTAAAAGTTCACTTCTGGTCATTTTGGTGAAATACTTGGCCATTTGGTACACTAGCAATCAAACTACTCCGCCAGAGGCAGGTGTCAGTTTAAGAACATGTTTAAAATGTGAGATTTAAAAGAAATGTCTTTTACACATGACAATCCCAAATATTTGTGGGTCTCTACAATCTCAACAGTCTGTTTTTGAAGAGTCAAAACTCTGTTCTGCATTTAGAAAAACCTTCAGCTGAAGAAACAGAAACAGTCTGGGGAATCTCAAAAACAGACAGCAGATACTAAACTGCCATTTTATTTTAATTTATTTATTAATTATTTATTACCAAGGGGACAGTTTATATAGCACTGCTCTGTCTGCACTAAACTTTGATGCTAGATTCTCAACCATACATGACAACGTCCTCTCCATTTAAAAAAATAATAATTTTTTTGAGTTATTCCCATCTAATTCAAAGCAACTACTATGTAAACTGAAAGATTCCCAAGAACAGAGCCTTGAAGGACTCCCTTAGATATTGTTAGGACTTCTGATTTCAGACCCGCAGATTGGGTCGACAGACCACGTAAAAGAAAAACAAGTTTCTGAATAATCTGTATCTAGTGATTTATCAAGCCCTGGTTTGGATCTGGATCAAACAGGAATTCAGTCCAGACCCAGTCTACCATTTACAAATACTGTACATTTACGTAACAAAGTTAATTTTTTTGCTACTCCCGATATCTTATGGGATTGTTCATTTGGTAAAATATAATCAACTTTACATTTTATGAAAATCTTGCTTTAAATTTTGGTTCGAAGTCAGAAGCTGATTTTGGAGGACCTTGTGGATCTGGCTCCAGACTTTAACTCTAACCAGTGTAGTCATGAGTACTGATTAGCATGTTAGCAAAGGTCTGAAAGTCATTCATGTAACTGTGACAGGGTGAGCATGTCCCAAATGATCATGCGCCCTGGCAAGGGGGTGTCCTTTTGGCTGACTGGTTAGCGCATATGACTCTCATCCGGGAGCCTGGGGATCAAATCCCGCATGGGCCCGTGCTACTCCACATTGCCACATGAAGCCCAGCAGTCAGCATTGCAAGCTTGGTTGATATTTTTGGAGAATCAGACTTTCAACAAGGCAAATATTTTGTGTTGCTATAGGTGTTTGGGGCATCTGTGGGCCCCTTGCTGCTCCTAAGCATCATAGGTGGTCCAAGAATAAACAATAATGAACAAGAGTCTGCTTCTAGACCTGCAGAAAGAGAAAGAATAGAAAAAAATGCGGCACACAACGATACAACCGGAACAAGCTATCGCTGCGTCAACTTGAAGAAATATACAATCAGCATTGTTTAACTAAACAATCACATGATCATAGTGCATTTAGTGGCAACGACAGCCTTAAGACCTGTGTTGAACGTGCCCAAGCCCATACTTTTGAGAGCACCATGTGAGCACCTGTGTGTGTACATGTGCTTGTTTATGTAAGGTTTCTCTATAAAAGCATCCAATAGAGAGTGTGAGGGACCACAGATCTGCCCCCAAAGGTGTGTAGGAGACGGAGGGAGCTCGAAGTCCCAGAGATCCAGGCGCTGCCCCAGAACACAGGAACCCCAAGGAGACTGCAACCAGAAGGGCCCCACCCCCCTCGAGAGGCACAGAGGATTGCCCAGGGGGAGCACAACCAGCAGCCAGCAGAGTCCCGGGAGATATCAGCAGCAAGACTGCAGCCTCCCACCCCCTAGTTGGCCGAGCCCGGGACCCAGCGACCTGGGACCCAGGGCGACCACCCCCACCGGGGACCCAGCAGAGCCCAGGAACCCAGACCCCACCAGACAGCCACCGGGATTGACAGGCAGACGCCAAAAATCTTAAACCCCCTGACCCGGGAGCCGCGAACATTCAGGCAGACCAAGGCACCGCACTCCACACCAGGTGTGGCAGGGGGAGGGGAGACGAAGATCTATATCATCAAAACAAAGTCCCAGGAGAAGAGAGGAGTCAAAGGCCCCACCTGACATATACAGTCATACACAAACACAGTCACACACTCCCTCCCTCATGCTCACACATACACATATAACCAAAGACTTACAAAAATGCATGCCGGACACCCATGTCATGCTCCCCATACACACCCTATTCACTCTGGTCCCAGTACTGCTGCACATGGGGTACAACCATTACCGGTTACCAGAGTTTGACCGTTTCTGCTGGTGTGCTGATGAGCAGGCTCCCCCGCACAACGCTGAGCACAGCAACCCACCTTCCCAGACCCCAACCGGATGGCCAGATCTCCCTCCTAGCCTCCAGCCCCAGGAAGCCAGGCAACAACAGAGGTGTGCTAAGACCCCCTGGTCTCCCTCCGCCAGCTCCAATATAGTGTTAGTATGTGTTGATGAGGTGTATTCCAAGGCTGTGGTGAGCGGGCAATGCGGGTATTGTCTGATCTATGCCAGCTGTTGCCACCGCACCACCCCACTTGCACCCACAGCCCTCGGTGTCTAAGTGCAGTTTAAAAAGGGAAGTGGACACCGGCACTCGGGATGAGGCTGATAAATCCCCCTGCCAAATGCTGTTGAATGTGCTCACTCCCAAAGCCCTAAGTGTGTGTTTGCGTGGAATGCCATTGGTAGAAGTGTATAAGGTGCAAATAAAATTGGGGGGCAGGTTGCCACAGGAATGCGGAAATGGGGTCCACACCCGCACTCCCTGGCTTGTCCACCCCCAAGGTCCTATGTGCATGTTTGTGTGATGATGTGAGGGAGCAGGAGGAGAAAAATATGCGGGGATGGGGAGAAATGGCTGGTTGGGCTTAGACCTCCAGGGAGCCAGCTCCCCCACTGGCTCCAATAGGCACCTCTGTTGTCAAAATGCCACCCAGGGCATGGAGACCCCAGCCCATCTTGCCAGGGCCCAAAGCAGCAGCATTGCAGAGCCTCACAGAGTCCGAGGGCACCAACCCAGCCCCACCCCAGCAGAATATCTACGCCCATCCCTGCATTTGCACAACTTCCAGAATGTATAAGACATAGGACATCCAGGTAAGGTTAGGTCCTCCCCCTCCTGGACCTCCCCCTCCCCTGTGATGGAACAGCAGAGGAGCCAAGGTCTACCCGAGGCCCCTGACCCGGGCCAAGCACTGCTGCATGTGCCTGCCTTCTTCCCGGCAGCATACATGTCAGGACCCCACCCCCAAGGCCCCGCCCAGATCCCCACACGGGGCCGGCCACCCCCCACACCCGAGCCCCCAGGCCCCTACCCAGACCCACCCAGGGGCAATGTAGGTGCCAGGCAGCGACCCATGGCCACCGCCAAGACTTCCAAGGGGTCCCACTCACAATCGCCAGTAGTCCACTCCCCGAGGCAACCCAAGCACCTCCAGAGGGGGGCAACGGCCCCCCAGTCCCAGGCACCGCCAGAGTGAACCCACCTCCAGGGAACATCCGGATACTCCAAACTCAGACCCTCCACCCCCTCACCCACATCATCCCGCAGGACAATATCAATGGTCCCCCATCATTGCTATGTGATGGAACCGATCAAAGGAGCCCAGAGAGATTGATTTGAAGTGGAAGAAGAGGCTAAATCAAGTGTAATATGAGTTAACAAAAGATTTCTATACTGGTTAATGCAGAGAGTTTCTCTATTTTTCCAATTCAAGAGGATAGTTTTCTTAGCAATGCCTATGGCGGTCAGAACTACGTGAACCAAAGATGTTTCAATCGGGACATCGTCCAGTTTTCCCAATGAACAAACAGAGGGGCAAGTTGGGATATGACATTTCAGACATTTTGACAGATCTTCACATGCTCTACCCCAAAATTCCTGGACAGGAGGACAGGACCACAGTGTGTGAATGTAATTGCCAGGAATGTTGTTTGTGCAGTGTGTACAGGTGTCAGATGACACAAACCCCATCTTGAACATCTGATGACCTGTATAGTGTACTCTGTGTAGAATTTTGTACTGAATTAATTGTAAATTGGGGTGTCTAATCCTTTTAAAAGTTTTTAAACAAGTTTGGGACCAGAAGTCCTGGTCAAAGCTAACTGATAGATCCACCTCCCATTTTTCAATAGGGACTGCAATTTTATCATCTATTTTGGACAGTGTCTTATAAACTTTAGACAGTAGTTTAGGGGGGTTGAGATTATAAAAGTCAAATACCCTTGATGGTGTTTGTAATTCTATTTTATTGAGCTTACATTTTTGTTTGACTACAGATTTAATTTGGTGATAATCTAAAAAGCTATTCTTATCCATTCCAAATTGGGAGACTATTCGATTAAATGGGATGAAGTCCAATCCTTCATATATATGTTCCAGGTATAGGATCCCTTTTATTTTTCCAGTCCGGAAGGTTCATCATTTGGTTATTTTGCAAAATATCAGCATTATTCCAGATAGGTGTGCGTCTGCATGGTATTAGTGAAGACGCTGTCATTTTTAGATACTCCCACCATGCTGTCAGAGAGGTGCTGATACTAATACTTTTGAAGCTTTCATGTTTCCTTATGCTTGAGCTAATAAATGGTAAGTCTGAAAGCTCTATCGTATTGCAAAGTGTCTGTTCTATATCTAACCAGGACTCATCTAGTGGGTTATCTTGCAACCATCTCGGTATATATTGCAGCCTGTTGGCTAAGAAATAATAATATAAGTTGGGTAAATCCAGTCCTCCTCTGTCTTTGGTCTTCTGAAGCGTTTTTAAGCTAATTCGTGGAGGTTCATCCTGCCAAAGGAATTTAGTAATTGAGGAGTCCAGAGATTTAAACCAATCAGTTGGTGGTTTGTTTGGGATCATTGAAAATAAGTAATTTATTTTGGGTAAGACCATCATTTTAATTGTAGCAACCCTCCCCATGAGTAATATCGGTAAGGATTTCCATCTTGCAAGATCATCTTCCACTTTCTTTAAAAGTGGGATGTAGTTTAGTTTTGTTAGATCTGCCAACTTGGGAGAGACATTAATTCCCAGGTATGTGATATTCCCTGACTCCAATTGTGTATTAAGCTAAATAACAAAAGAGAAATTAATTGGTAGAACTGTGGATTTTAACCAGTTTATAGAATAATCTGAAACTCTTGAAAAAGAGTTTATCAGTTCTACTGAATGGGAGAGAGATGATTGAGAATTCTGGAGAAAGAGTAAAACATCATCTGCATAAAGACTGATCTTATGTTCTATTTTCTTACACTCTGTCCCTTTAATATCTGTTGTTTGCCTAATTGCTGCCACTAGTGGTTCAATAAAGATAGCAAACAGTGAGGGGGAGAGTGGGCATCCCTGCCTGGTCCCCCTCTGAAGACAGAAGCTGTGGTGAGTACAAAGTTTGGTAAAAGTCTCTGAAAGTGTTGTTTATGATTTCAGGGTCATAAACTATATTCCCGGTTGAGTCTTTAACAGCAGATATGGTAGTTTTCTCTTTATTAATTTTTAACTGGCTAGCTAAAAATTTACCTGATTCATTACTATGTTCAAAGTTTTCTATTCGTAGTCTTTGTGCTAAAAATTGTGTCTTTTTGTCAATAATTCCAAGAAGTTCTAATTTAGCTTTAGGTAATTTGCTCATTAACTCTTCTTCTGTGGATGCCTCTAAAGACTTAATGATTTCTTCCAAACTCCTGAATATGTTTGTTTTCTGTTTTTTTCTTATGTGATGAGAAAGAGACTATTTTACCTCTCATCACTGCCTTTCCTGCCTCCCAGACAATAGATGCTGATGTTCCAGGCAGGTCATTTTGTTCTAAATATAAAGCCCACTCCTTTTTAAAACAAATCAATAAAACCTTCATCTTTAAGCAGTGATGTGTCAAACCTCCAGTTTTTGTTTGGTGGGATTGTCTTCTTGTTAACCAGAGTTAAAGAAACCGGAGCGTGGTCTCTGACAGCTATGGGGTGCATCATAGAATTTTCTAAATAATTCACACATCCACAAGGTGTCAGTGTCTGTGGCGCTGCAGGTCAGTAAGCCTGGTTGATCCCATCAGCAGGGATTTAGTGTGTGCAGCCTGAACACACCATTGTGTAAATGACTGTTACAATAAATCTGAGTGTGTGAGTGAGTGTGTGTCTGTGTGCATTTCATCAATCACCCTGAGCTGAGAAAAAACCCTTTTCAGAAACATTTTAGACCCAAGAATGGTCCAGTTCAAATCCTTTTCTATATCTACGAGCGTCTGCACACATACTTGGAAATTGGCCTCTGGTTAGATCAACAGCTGCCTACCTTTGAGCTTCCATCCAAGTACCTGTGCTTTAAAGTGTCTGTCTGCGTGTGCACTTGGATGCTCGCTTGAGAGCAGGTCAGGTGACATAAGCTAGTTTTGCTTATCCAACCAGATGAGAAGGATATTGGGAGGTCGGACCCATGCGGCCTCCCACCCACCTCCATTCACTAAAGCACAGCAGATTAACTCCCTGAGATCGCTCCTCTTTAATTAGGGGCACACAGGAGGCGTGGAAGCACAGTGACTCCATTCTAATAACTCAAAAGAAGCACTGCTATAAACAGACCATACGAGTGTCGGTGCATACAAAGACACTCATCTTTTAATTTAGCTCCTAAAACATTATTTCCCGAGTGTTGGGGGAAACATCACGTATCGTTATCTCCGCAGACAGACAGAAAGATAATTAGATTGTCTTTTGTATAATTGCTTGCAAGATTATTCAGTCTTTACTCCAGACATGAAACCAAATCATGGACAATAAAGGGAATGCCATTCAATAAAACACGGAACAGTTCATTAAGGAAAACGGTCGGCCATTATGAAGTATGTTTAAAAAAAAAACTGCCTGAACAGCCTCAAGTTGGAGAAATAGTTTGTATTTGACGGCTAGTCTTAATGTAGCTAAAACCAAAGTGTGCTGCTACATCCTTTAAGCAGCTCAGATCTTTTACATTTGAGTTTTATATTTTTGTTAACTTTACAAACAAACACTAACTCTCTGACTGGCAGGATAGCAACTTGGTTGAGCACATTTTAGACCTTAAATCTTATTAAAACATTAACTGAAATAACTTGAATAAAACATAATAAAAGTTCTTAAAGTAAGTAAGTACATTTTATTTATTTATTAATGACTAATTAAATCACATAGATCAAAACAAAACAAATAATAATGTCATAAAATCATTGTGATCATAAAACAGAAATAGATTAAAATCAGAAAAATAAAGTCATAACATTATAAAATACAATAAAACCAATGAAAGACAATTACAAATTGGAGATAAAAATAAGAGAATATCTATCCATCAATCTCTTTTCGGCCTTTAATCCAGGGTCGTGCCGTGGGGGCAGTAGCCTATGCAGGGAGGCCCAGACGGCCATCTTCCCAGCCACTTGGGCCAGCTCTTCCTGGGAAACCTTAAGGTGTTCCCTGGCCAGCTATGAGCCATAGGGTGTTTTTCAATGTCAAGACATCTGGCCTTGTGAGGCGATGTCTTGCGAGGCCAGGCGTCTTGCTTACGAGGACACTGACCTTCCTTGGTCAAAGAAAATGGTTAAATGGAACACGTATCACGTGACTGCGGTTTCCACGACGGTCACGTAACGTCACGTGACACGGGAGATAACGTTATATTTTATACGTATAAGTTTCAGTATAAATACATAACGAGCCTTTTACTATTAAATTGTGTATATATTTATTAAATCAAAAAATATGAGCGAGTTACTACCTGCTAGCCACCGAAGCTGCAACTACTAAGCAACTAACCAACCACAGATAACTTCTTTGGATCTAATAAAAAATTTTAAATTAGTTGACTTACTTTTAAACTTGAAATTTCCCCCCGGGGTAGCTGCCGGCTTCTGATCCGCCGTTCTTTTGAAAATACCGTGGTGTATTTTGGGTAAACTTTTGACCAAGGCTAGGCTACAAGACACCTCCCGTGTATCCTCACTCAGCTAGCTAAACGGCTAACACACGCCTCTGTAGAACATGAACATTGCAACACGCCTTGGCGGCTCTTGATGATTTATTTTCTAGGCAACCGGGGCGGGACCAAGACATCAAGGCAAGGTTCCTTGGCATTGAGAAACATCCTAAATCCCTCCAGCATGTCCTGGGTCTTCGTTTAGGCCTCCTCCCGGTTGGACGTGTCCAGGAAACCTCACAAGGGAGACGTCCAGGAGACATCCTAACCAGATGCCCAAGCTACCTCATTTGGCTCCTCTTGATGTGGAGGAGCAGCAGATCTACTCAGAGCCCCTCCTGGATGACCGAGCTTCTCACCCTATCTCTAAAGGAGAGCCCAGCCACTCTGCAGAGAAAACTCGTTTTGGCTGCTTGGATCCGCGATCTTGTTATTTTGGTCCCTACCCAAAGCTCGTGACCATCGGTGTGGGTAGGAACGTAGATCGATCGGCAAATCAAGAGCATTGCTTTCCGTCTCAGCTCTCTTCATCCCGACAGATCGATACAACGCCCGCATCACTGCATATGCAGCATCAATCCACCTGTTGATTTTGCTCGGACACTGGTCACATAGGGACCTATCAGGTTGCATCAGAGAGCATGGTACCCCATACTTCTAAAGTACCCCCAAGGGCCTCCCAAGGGACGTGGTCAAACACCTTCTCCAAATCCACAAAACACATGTAGATTGGTTGGACGAACTCCCACTCACCCTCCAGGATCCTCCTAAAGCCCTGATCACACAGTGCGATTTGTGGCCGTCTTAGCCATATTTCTTGTCGGGAGCATAATCATGAAATTATTTTTTAATTAATTAATAAATAAAACAGCAAGTGAGGGTGACCACCACCCCGGTCTGCCAATCCAGTGGGGCTGCTGATGTCCACGTGATGTTGCAGAGCCGCGTCAGCCAACACTACCCTGTAACATCCGGAGTCTTAAGGAAGTCTGGGCAGATTTTATTCACCCATGGAGTCTTGCCAACGAGGATCTTTTTGACCACCTCAGTGACCTCAGCACCAGAGATCGGAGAGTCCAACCCAAGTCCCCAGGCTATGCTTCCTCAATGGAAGACATGCCAGTGAGATTGAATAGGTCTTTGAAGTACTCTGCCCACCGATTTACATCATCCCAAGCAGAGGTCAGCAGCACACCATCCCCACTATAAACAGTGTTGGTAACACACTGCTTTCCCCTCCTGAGATGCCGGATGGTGGACCAGAATCACCTCAAAGCCATATGGTAAGTCTTTCTCAGCGGTCTCACTGAACTCCCCCCACTCCCGGGATTTTGCCTCTGCAACCACCCAAGCTGCGTTCATCTTGGACCCCTGGTGCCCATCAGCTGCCTCTGGAGTCCCACAGGCCAAAAATACCTGATAGGACACTTTCTTCAGCTTGACGGCATCCCTAACCGATTGGTGTCCACCAGCTGGTTCGGGGATTGCCAACAGGCACTGCAGGTGCAGTTCTGGTCAGCCACCTTGACAATGGAAGCACAGAACATGACCCAATCTGACTCAATGTCCTCCACCTCCCTCAGAACATGTTGGAAGTTCTGTCGGTGGTGGGAATTGAAACTTCTTCTGACAAGAGACTCCATCAGACATTTCCAGCAGACCCTCACAAAACATTTTTGCCTGCCAGATCTGACCGGTATCCTGCCCCACCATCGAAGCCATCTCACCACCAGGTAGTGTCACTTGACAGCTCCAAACCCCTCTTCATCCAGATGTCCAAGAAATGTGACCGCAAATGAGACAAAATGAGAACAAAGTTGATCGTCGAGCTGCTGCCTAAAAGTATCCTGGTGCCAGCAGGACACCTGGAGTACAGAACTACACCTGTATATCTGAACATGGTGTTCATTATGGACAATCCATGATGATGAGCACAGAAGTCCAATAACAAAACACCGCTCAAATTCAGATCAAGGGGGCTGTTCCTACCCACGCCACCTCTCCAGTTCTCACTGTCATTGCCCATGTTAGCGTTAAAGTCCTCCAGCAGAATGAGGGAGTCGCTGGAAGGAGCACCTCCTCCAAGGTCTCCAAAAAGGGTGGGTATTCTGAGTTGCAGTTTGGTGCATAATCACAAACCACAGACAGGGCCCATCCACCCACACGTAGGTGAAAGGGGTTTACCCTTTCATTCACTGGGGTAAACTCCAACGTACAGGCACCCAGGCTCAGCATCCCTCAGTGGGGGCAACTTCAGAGAGGCAGAGTGTCCAGCCCTACTCAAGGAAACTGTTTCCGAAGCTTGAGCCATGCGTCGAGGCGACTTTATCTAATCCAAACCTTTCAACCTCACACACCAGCTCAGGCTCCTTCCCCACCAGAGTGGTGACATTACACATACCGAGAGACAGCAGCAGAGGATCAGACCGTCGAGGTCCCCGTTGTTGGCTACCACCCATCACACATTGCACCCGACCCCTTTGGCCCCTCCCACAAGTGGTGAGCCCATGGGAGGCGTGGGGGGGGGGGGGGGGGGGGGGGCATGTTTCTTCTTCGGGTTGTGCCCGGCCGGGCTCAGTGAGTGAAAGCTTGGCCAACAGGTACTCGCCGACATGCCCCACCTCCAGGCCTGGGTTCAGAGGGGGCCCCAGTGACCCACATCCGAGTGAGGGAACATTGTTTCCATTGGAACTGCGCTGCTCTGGGTGGCTGCATGTTGGAGTAGCTCTGTTGACTGTATGTAAGTTTTGCCTTTTCTTGGACATTTTTTCTTCTAGTTTCACAAGAAAAACGGTATTCTGTTGGACATTTTACTTTTCTGTTTCTGGTGCTGTGAAGCTTGGAGGATTTTTACTGCTATTTTTTTAACTTTTTTCACTTTTTGAGCATTTGTTATGATGCGTAACCATGGCAACAAGCTGGTTTACAATCAGGAGCAGCTGATTAACATTGGGAAGGCTGAAATAATACCTCAACTGAAGCCACAAATCCCAAATGAGCTAAAACGCAAGAAGCGAGGGTGCAGAGCGGGAGCAAAACGGAGACAGAGAAAGAGGAAATTCAAACCATCTCTTCCATCGATCATAATGGGCAATGTGAGATCACTGGCCAACAAGATGGATGATCTCCAAGCCCTTTCAAGGACTCAGCCAGAGTATCGGCAGTGCAGTGTTATGTGTTTCAGTGAGACGTGGCTGCAGGACCATATCCCCGATTCCAGCGTCTCTCTGCCAGGATTCCTGACTGTACGAGCAGACAGAGATCTGAAGAGGAGCGGGAAAAGAAAAGGAGGTGGAGTGGCAGTGCTTGTCAACAACAGATGGTGCCATCCAGGTCATGTTTCAGTGAAATGTCGTCTCTGCAGCCCAGATGTTGAACTCTTGGCAGTAAGTTGTCGCCCATATTATTTGCCAAGAGAGTTCACCAGTGTTGTCTTGGCAACCGTTTATATTCCACCTTCAGCCATTGCTGAAAATGCATGTGATGCCATCAGTTCTGTTGTCACTAAGCTACAAACACAGCACCCCAATGCAATTGTGGCTATATCTGGTGATTTTAATCATGCCTCGCTCTCTGCTTCACTTCCAACATTTCAACAGTTTGTCAGCTGCTCCACCAGAGAAAACAAGACATTGGATTTGTGTTATGCAAATGTAAAGAATGCATACATGTCCAAAACAAGACCTCCTCTGGGACAATCAGATCACAATCTTAATTTTCTCTGCTCGGAATACAAACCACTTGTTCAGAGGCAACCTGTGACAAGAAAAACTGTTAGAAAATGGTCACAGGACGCTGAAGAAGCCCTGCAGAGTTGTTTTGAGACCACAGATTGGATGACTCTCTGTCAAGGATATGAAGAGGACATCAATGCCATGACTGGATGTGTCACTGACTATATAAACTTCCGTGTGGATAATATAATACCCACCAGAACAGTGAGATGCTTCGCTAATAACAAACCCTGGATCACCAGTGAACTGAAGAATCTGCTAAATGAGAAAAAAAGAGCCTTCAAGGAGGGAGACAGGGAATTATTGAGGAGTATACAGAAGCAACTGAAGATCAAGATCAGAGACAGCAAGGAGGCATACAGGAAGAAGCTAGAGAACAAACTACAGAGGAACAATATCAGAGATGTCTGGTCAGGGATGAAGAAGATCACAGGCTTCAAGCAGAGGAAGGATTGCACAGATGGCAGCCTGGACACAGCCAATGAACTGAACAAGTTCTTCAATAGGTTCAGTTCAGGAACAAACCCAGCATCCTCCTCGCCTGCCCCCAGCCAATCAGACATCCCATCCTCCTCTGATCCAACATTTTCCTGTCACACGCCAGCTCTTTTGTCTTCTAACACAGTCATGGACTCCTCTGGTTCTATTAATCTGTCTTCAACCAAGTCAGGAGATGCTGCTGCCCCAGTTACCTCCCCCTCCCACCTATCTGTCTCTAGAAGTCAGGTGAAGAGGCAGCTGGAGAGACTGAACAGGAACAAGGCTGCAGGTCCAGATGGTGTCAGCCCCAGGGTACTGAAGGCTTGTGCAGAGCAGCTCTGTGGGATTCTGCAGCACCTCTTCAACCTCAGCCTGGCCCAGAAGAAGGTTCCAGTCCTGTGGAAGACATCCTGCCTTGTTCCAGTTCCAAAGAAAACTCGCCCATCAGTCAATGATGACTACAGACCGGTTGCCCTGACATCCCACATCATGAAGGTCCTGGAGAGACTCCTGTTGGTCCACCTGAATAAGCAAACTAGAACATATCAGGACCCGCTGCAGTTTGCTTATCGCCATGGAGTTGGAGTTGAAGATGCCATCATCCAGCTGCTTCAACCAACCCACTGTCATCTGGACAAAGCAGGCAGCACTGTGAGGGTCATGTTCTTTGATTTCTCCAGTGCATTTAACACAATCCAGCCTGATGTACTTTGCCAGAAACTCCAGAAGACACAGGTGGGGGCCTCAACTATCGCCTGGATTAAAGATTACCTGACAAACAGACCACAGTTTGTGAGGCTGAAGAACTGCACATCAAACCAGGCGATCAGTAACATTGGAGCACCACAGGGGACTGTACTCTCACCATTCCTTTTCACCCTGTACACCTCAGACTTCCAGTACAAATCAGTGACCTGTCATCTACAGAAATACTCAGATGACTCTGCAGTTGTCGGGTATATCAGAGATGGACAGGAAGCTGAGTACAGAGAGCTGATGGAGCGCTTTGTGGCATGGTGTGGAAACAATCATCTGACCTTGAACGTGAACAAAACAAAGGAGATGATTTTAGACTTCAGAAGAAACAGGGTGGAGTCAAACACTGTTTCCATCATGGGAGAAGAAGTGGAGGTGGTTGAGGAACACAAATACCTTGGAGTTCACCTGGACAACAGACTGGACTGGAGAAAGAACAGCGAAGCCGTTTACAAGAAGGGACACAGCAGACTGCACTTCTTGAAAACGCTTAGGTCCTTCAATGTCTGTAGCAAGATGCCGCAGATCTTCTACAAGTCTGTTGTTGAGAGTGTAATCTCTTCAGCCATCGTCTGTTGGGGTAGCAGCATCAGAAGCAGGGACCTGAAAAGGCTCAACATCCTAATAAAAAAGGCTGGTTCTGTTCTGGGGACGACTGTGGAACCACTGGAGGAGATAATGCAAAGAAGGATTCTCCAGAGAGCCAAGAAAATGATGGACAACCCTGAGCATTCTCTTCACAAGACTGTCTGACAACGGAAGAGTGTCTTCAGTCAGAGGCTTCTTCAGTTTCACTGCAACACTGACCGCTACTGGAGATCCTTCCTGCCAACAGCCATTGTAATATACAACAACTCTTTGATGACTTGATTATTATTATCATTCTGAGCTACTACAGCAATCAATTTCCCTCTGGGATTAATAAAGTATTTTTGAATTGAATTGAATTGAATTGAATTTGTATTATTCATCATAAGGGGTCTGTGGGCTGCTCTTTTTCTGATCCCTTACTTAGGACCTGTTTGCCATGGCTGACCCTACCAGAGGCTGACATTCTCAGACAACTTAGCTCCTAGGATCATTGGGACACTGAAACCCTTCCACCACAGTAAGATGGGGTCAAAGGGAGGGTGCGACTTACCCCTACTGCACACTGGAAGCGTCAGTGGTGGCCCCTTCTGGAATGCGTCTGAAAAGTGCCGCATCGCGGCTGGTTTGTAACACTCCAAACTACAAACTCTACAGCTATTGCATTATATTTGAAGCAATGCTGTTCTGCTGCCGTTCTGCGCCGCTGATGCTTCTAGTGTGCAGTAAGAGTTACACGCTACTTAACATGCATGTTTTTTTTCTGTGGGAGAAAATACATGTATGCATGGGGAAAATGCACAGATATTCTGAAGTGGGATTTTAACTGACAACCTTTTCACGGTGTGGCAGCTGTGCTAGCTCCACCATGCAGCCCTACATCAGGATGCACCAGAAATGCTACATTATGCTCAGGCTAATATAAGCTTGTTAATAATCACAGAGTTCCAGGTAAAATAATGTGTGATGCTAAACTGACTGTTGTGTAAAAGGTCATAAAATAACTTTTTATAACTTAAGGTGGCAGCAGAACGCTGAGTTACTGGCTGAGCGCAGATCCGTTACCTGGCCTGTTTAAAATACAGAACATCCATGTGCAGGGAAAATGTTGCAGGTCAAGGTTGTCAAAGGGGAGGCCTAGGGGCCACAAATGGCCCATGGAGTGTTCTTGTTTGATCCACAACTGCATCAGGGAGACAGGGCAGAGTCAGCCGTAATCCCAGCATGCATTGGTGTTCTGCAGAATGGAGTGTTACACCCATCGACATATTAATATTGGACAATGGGTTTCCAAAGGCTCCAATAACACATTTTTGAGGCCAAATGGGAGGTGGCCACCACCGCCATTTTGACCGTGTCACAGGTTCCGTCAAGCCCAGACAATTCCAAAAAAGGGAAGAGAGGTGGAGCTGAGGGTGGGGCTGTAAGGCTGGGATCAACTGACGACACCCGGTCGAACTAGCTACAAGCTAACCTGAAACTAACCCAAAGCTAATGCGGAGGTGGGAGCTAAGCTAATGGAGGTAGCAACCTAGCTATAACCAGAGTTAACTGTATACAACACCAGAGCTTCTGAGTCAGAGATACGCCGGGCTGACCGCTGGGAAAAACCAGGTGGAACACAGAGTTCTCCAAGACTTCCACAAGCCGGCAGCCGCACAGCAGAAAAGCGCCGCTGCGATCTGAGATGCGCAGAGCTGCAGCTGGGGAGAACCGGGTGGAAAGGTTTCCATCCCAGAGCTCCACAAGCCGACAGCCCACGCAGCAGACAGAAGCCGCGATCAGACAGAGATGCGGCGAGCTGCAGGGAGGGGAGAACGGGTGGAAAACATCGGTCTCCCGAGAGCTCCACAAGCCGATAGTCGGAACCCAGCTCCACTAACGTTATATTTCAACCCATTTTCTGAAGTGCAGCATTATGTTAAATGCACTGGGTTTTACCCTATTACATTTAAATTTCAATGTTAAACAGTACATGTTAAAATTTAAGCTCAGCTCGGCAGTGACCTAAAATACATAAATATAATTTTACTTACCGAAAAAAATGAAGTGGAGACTCCTTGGACGCTCTATTAGAGCAATTAATGCCACAGCAAGTCATTTTGTCCAACAATTGCACAAAAAATATCCAAAAAAGAATACACAAACACAGAGACTCAAAATCCCGGAACAGTTTCCAGGCAAGACCGCGGCTCTACTGAGGCCTTTCCACGGAGCTAGCTCTGTGGTCACGTGGGTCTGAGGCGGCGGTCACATGGGTCTGATGCTCATTAATTATACAGAATTTTAGGCTTTTAATACACTTAAACAGAAGAGAGAGAAAAAAATTCACCCCCCTCAGAGTTGTCATGAGTGTAAACTAGATAATTTGAACCAAAAACATGTTTTGGTAGCAGGCTGTAAACATGTTTATTTCTGCTGTGAAATTGGTATTTTTAGCATGGGAGTCAATGAGGATTTGCTCGCTTCTGACACCAGCCCCCAGCAGATGAGAGTGGAACTGCAATTTTTGGTACTTCCGGGTTGGTCTCAATTTTAGAGCCGCATTGTGGGGGCTTGGTCACACCCCAACATTCTTAGTGGAACCACCCACATCTACACATGTTGTCTGACCTTTAACATGAACAGGAAGCACTCTGGTGATGCGGGAGTATTTGGTGGCACAGGTCTAATAATGTTGTGACAAGAGTGACGTGGTGCAGAATGTGATTTGTGCATAGCATTCTTGCAATGATGGACAGAAGGTGTGGTGGGCAGGGCTTGGAGGAGGGGTCAGATGGAGACTGGTTGGGACAGAGAGGCTAAATTTAGCCAATGGCTCTGCTAGGGTGGAGCTAATCCTCTTTGCACTCGAATTATCTGGCCTTCAGATTAGAGAGCTTTGCTCTGTGCAAGACATCTACTCTCTAAAATGATGCCTCAACACAGGCCATACCATGTCCTCCTGTTTGGGGGTGGGTGGAGACTTTGATAATAAAATCAGATCAAACATATCAGATTGTAATTAGCACATAGAACAGTCTTCCTTTGTAAGTCTGAGAATACATGCTGGTGATTACAAATAAAGGAAAACATTAACAGGCAGGTCTATCTCACAAATGTAATGTAGATAGGACATTTCACATGAAACTGCTGAAATAAAAGACTTTATCTACAGTTTAGCGGCTCTACTGGAGCTAAATGCTGAACTATTAGAGAGATTGCAATGCACTGGAGTAGTGTTCATGTGCTGAAAAGGCGCTGCTTGGTGTTTCAGTCAAATCTTTAAGACATGTATAAAGTCATGTTACAGGGCAGTACAAAGACTTTAAACTGGGTCATTATTTACACAAACACTGAAGGAAGGCATAAGCGTTTTAGGCCAGAGTTAAAACTAAGGTATGTTCTCCAACAGCCTCACTGGCTCCCAGTTAAATTCAGGTCCATCTTCAAAATTCTCCTCCATACCTTCAAAGCCATCCATAACCTCTCTCCTCCATATATCTCAGACCTTATAAGTATTAACACCCCCTCCCGTTCTCGCAGATCTTCTTCCTCCATCCATCTTGCTGTTCCTTCTGCCCGTCTCACTACCATGGGGAGCAGAGCTTTCAGCCACTCTGCTCCCCGTCTCTGGAACTCACTCCCCCCAGACATCAGGAACATCGACAGTTTCACCCTTTTCAAAACCAAACTCAAAACACACATGTTTAAATCTGCCTATGACCTCTGATTTTATTGAACTGTTTCTCTCTTTGTTTTTTCTTCTTTACGTTTATTGTTGTTTTAATGTATTTTCTGAATGTATTTTCTGTCAAGTGAGCTTGGGTGTTCTGAAAGGCGCTTTTAAATAAAATGTATTATTATTATTATTATTATTATTATTATTATTATTATTATGTTCCCATGGTCAAGAGATATTCCGTTAAGAGACAAACGTGACTACTAACCATCAATGATGTTTTAAGCAGAGGACTCACATGTTATATTTAGTGCAGGATCACAAGATCTTGTCTGAATTTTAGCCCTAATGCGGTGAACGGCTCTCAGCTTTCACCATGATAGCTCTCTAAACCTGACCGAGTTGTTGGGGAAGGCTGACTGGCTGTTGGTTGTAACTGCACACCCTTTCAGGAAGTTTTATGAAAACCCATCCAGTGGTTGGCGATGAGGACACTTTCACCTGCTGAAGCTTGATTAGCTCGTCTCATGATTTAACGTGATTCTCGTGTAGGAGCATTAATGCAGCTCATGGTGTTCTTTCTGTTCCTTTAAACCTCAGAGACATCAAAGTGTGTATTCTCTGCATGCATGCCCAGAGGAAGGCGAGTAACCTGGAGAAGCTGTGTTCATTCATCTCCTGCACAAGGTGCCACTCATCGACACCCCGAGGAACCCGTTCCATCCTGCTTCAAGGGAAGGGGAATATTTCAGCTATTTTTTGCTGATTTGCCTATCTGAAGCCACTCAGGATGGATGAGCAGTCGCCGTGGTGATTCAGTGTCTCACTCAAGGGCACTGTGGCACCCAGCCACTCTCCTCACTCTGCTCATGGGACAGAAGGGTGCATGGGGCTCTACAGGTAGCCATTAACCAAGAGTGACACCAGCAGAGAAAACTTTTTGCTGTATGGATGTAATCTGAATTGTGGCTTCTGTTTTTTGTCCACAATGACTGAAAAACCCTGGAGGCACTTGTTCGTGTTTCCATGACAACTGGCATCTGCCTCACTGAAGTGTCCTTGAGCCCTACTTGAAGGATGAAAAAATTACAGAAATTCAATCTCTCTCCTGACAGCTGACGATAACCTTTGACCTCTTTGTGGAGGATCGCTCATATAGATCAGGGTGGAGAAAAAACCTTGTGTGGAGCCGCTGCAGGTTGGGAGTGAGCTGTCAGCACCGCCTGTTGCTACTTAAACCTAAAGGAGCGTACCATCAGGCCCTGATGGGGGGGGGGGGGGGGGGGGAGCGAGCCCTGTGGGTGGTGTGTCTGACGGGGGTTGGAGCGGTTGTGAGCTTGGATCATAATCCCTTGGGTTTGGCTGCAGCACGGCCTCGGGATAAACTGTCATGTAGGCTCTGGACCTCTGAAAATGCTACTTGGACTTTTATTTTCTTTTGATTTCCACATCAGCCTTGTTTAGATGTTGCTTTTTATTAAGGACAGAGCAAGTTCTGGTAAGAGCACTTTTGATTTCTGCAGCATTATAATCTCAAGATGACAGATGGAGCTAAAACGGGACAAAAGACCTGCTGCCGCCTCATTTGCTTCTCAACTTATGACTGTTTCACCAATTCTGAAACGTAGCAAATATCCATCAGTGGCCAATGTTTGCCATGAAATGAACTAAATCCTCACAAGGGCAGGAAGAATTCTACCAACTTCATTCTCTTTTATTTCTCACACCAAGAAAAACGCAATGAAAGATTTTCTTGTTGATCTTTCTCCATTTGAGACAATAAATGTAAAGTTTTAGTGATGCAATAATAATAATAATAATAATAATAATAATAATAATAATACAAGCAGGGTGTAGATGATGTAAGGGAGTATTTGTTGTCTCTTAACCTAAAGCCCAGCGTTACCAAAGAACCAGTTAAAACTGGATTATGATGAAAATGTTCTGTTAGTCATCACTTGCATACAACTGCGTTTTGCTGCTTCCAACACAACAAAAGACGTGGAGACCTTTAGAAAAAAAATTAAAGGAGAAACCCAAAGAAGAACTCTTACTTTACAGGTGTAGAGGTTGGCCTGAAGCTTAAAACTTATAATAATAATAATAATGCATTGAAATTATATAGCGCTTTTCTAGACACCCAAAGACGCTTTCACACACTCTCACATCCACACACTGCTGGTGATGGTAAGCTACTTGTAGCCACAGCCGCCCTGGGGAGGTCTGACAGAGGCGAGGCTGCCATTTGGTGCCATCGGCCCCTCTGACCACCACCAACACAGGCAAGTTGGGTGAAGTGTCTTGCCCAAGGACACAACAGCAGGATACCACTGGCGGGAGCTGGAATCGAACCCATGACCCTCCGATCATGAGGCAACCCGCTCTACCACCTGAGCCACTGGTATTCTGACTTAAATGTGAGATTCCATCTGAATTCCTTTCAACTTTAGAACCACCTTCATTTTTTGCCACAGACTCAACAATGTGTTGGGAACCTTCCTCAGAGGTTCTGGTCCATCCTGACATGACAGCATCACACATCTCCCATTCCACCACTCCCCAAAGGTTCTGGACAGGACTGAGATCTGGTGACTGTGGAGGTCGTTAGAGTCCAGTGAACTCGTGGCCATGTTCTAGTCACCAGTTAGAGATGATCTGAGCTTTGTGATCTTGTGCTTCATCCTGCTGGAAGTAGCATCAGAAGATGGGTTAGGGTTAGGCTGCAGCTGAAATCCAGACTCATCAGACCAGAAAGGTGTTTCCAAGGTCTTCTGGTCCAGTTCTGGTGATCCTGTGTGAATTGTAGCCTCAGGTTCCTGTTCTCAGCTGACAGGAGAGTCTTCACCACATCTAGGTGTCTAAATGCACAGAGGTGCTGAACTGACCAGATGTACTCAATAAAGTGACCAGTCAGTGGGTAACTGATTCTAAGTTTCTGAGATCTCACAGCAGAAAGGAAGGATTTATGAGTCATTGGCTATAAAGCACAGTGGTGAAGTGAAGACGATCATAGGGATGGAAGATCTAAAGAGTTAAAGGTCACACGTTAAACTGAAATCTCAGTAAATTAGACCGTGCCCTCGCTGAGTCTCACTCTAACATCGATTCTCCTTATTTCTTAGCGCTCAGAAGAAACCAGATCATGACCTGTTCGAGATCTGCACCAGTTTGACATCTAAGTGTGTGTGTGTGTTGCTGGTGTAAATACAAATATGGATGAATACAGCAGAGGGGGTGAGTGCAGGAGGTGTTACGTAAGAGCCAGTTGCAGCTCCTCCAGCACACCGAGCATTGATCTGCCTGTAATTCTCATCTGAATTCATCCCGTTTTACTCACAGATGTGGATTCAAAACTGATGATGTTGATGAAGATGTTCCCATCATGGTGCTGCAGGACCTCCTGGCCACTCGTTCACTTGTCCAAACACAAACTTTTGGATTTCTGCACCAAAAGAACAGGATTCTCTAATCCTCCACCTTCATGACGTTTGTGAATAAACAATAACATGAGGCAACAAGGACAAAATGAAAGAAACAATCTGCAGTCTTAATCTGGATTAAAAGACAGAGTTTTTATCCTGGCTCCAAACCGGAACAGACCCAAATCAAGCATGAACACCCGTCAGATCGGGAGTTGTTGATGAAAAAGTATTCATCATAGAAAACTCTTCAGAATAGATGCGATAAAACAGCCTGTTTGCATAAAAAGGCATTTTTAAGTAAAAATGTCAATAAATAAGAGAGAACAAAGCAAATGCAGGTAATTGACGCAGACCAGCTTCACACAGCTCCAGACAAACTGGATAACCTCAACAGAAATATGTCGGCAAAGCAAAACATTAGCAGCTAGCACAATGTTTTATTAAACTTCATATTCGCAAATATGAGCCTTAGTCTGGTTCTTAATTCAGATTCAAAGCAGCTTTTGTGTCATTTCCATGAAAATACGACGGAGCTTTAGTCAAGATTCTCATGAAGATGGCAGGAGGAGGAGCTAAACGATCTCAGCTCCCTGACGTTTGTCACTGGAAGCAACAGAAGCAGAAACGCTGGTGAAAGCCGGATTATTATGGTCTGGAATATTCAGCACAAATAACTTTTCCTCAGGTGACTGAAGATGTTGATGCAGAATGTGATCGGACTGAGAAAAACTGCTCGACAGTTGTTTAGGGTCAAAGGTCACATGAGCCAATCTTTACCATATTGCTGAGAAGCCGGTGCACCGCTGGATTTGTTCAGGTCCATGTTGTCATTTGAACCAGAGCTGTGATTCAAGAAAACAGTTGTGATCATCTTTATTTCGGTCTCCATGGGAACGGCCTCCACCTGGAAGACAATGTCCTGATCCAGAAGATCAGATGTTTTACCAACACGGTCAAAGTCACTGAGACTACTGACCCCAACTGTTGCTGGGCTCAGAAGAAATGACCTCGTCAACCGTTGCAAGTTTGCTCCTTCCCTCTGAAGGCTACATATGTCACTGACTGCTGAGGAGGTGCTTCAATGAAAAACCATTTTTTACTTATTATTTTTGATCATAATCGATCACTCTGAGTGTTTCATATAGGCTGAACATGAAAATAGTCTCCTACACCTCTCATTAGCTTCTGATAGAAAATAGACGCTGGCAGATCCGCGTCACGTAACATTCATGGACTCACCCATCTTGAGTCACGACGGGGAAGGCTGTTGTTGGTTTAGCGTCCAGGAAACAGCGGAGAACATCTCGGCTAGTAGACTAAAGCCTAATTTATACTTCTCTGTCTGCGTCTGGACAGACGCACGCAACAACACTATCCCTTAGAACGCTCTCCAGCAGGCTCGCAAGGACGGACGGAGCCGAGCTGTCTTTTTTAAACATCCATCCAACGAGAACGCAAGCTTGTGATAGGTCTGGATGCCGCTGTCTCAAAAACAAAGAGAGCTGAAGATGTCTAGCGGCAGACAGGGAGCAGCTTGAAGAATACCTCACAAAACTCTAAAAATACGAACATTTTATTCACCCGTGACTGGAGGAGTGAAAAGATATGCAGCAAGCGTTTTATTTGTCGACGGAAGTGACGGGAAACGTGGGTTTAGAGGTGGCGAGCGCACGAAGAGGCGAAGGAGAATGAGGCACAAATTTGTCCATGTTAAAAAGTATCTGAGAGACCAACAAAAAAAAAACACAATATAAACACAATAGTAAAAGCACTAACTTGGACCGGATACATGAGAGGATACCCCAGAATAGCGCTACGCCCTCTGTTGTCCTGGCGGGGAGTTGCTTTGCGACACTCCCCAGGAGACGGAAAACAAAACGTCTGTCCGTGTGTGCGTGTCTCTCCCTCGTGGAAAAGACGGAGAAGAAAAATTAGGCTTAACCGTCAGTATTAGCAACTCCACCACAAAGCAGAACTCCTCCAGGTTTGAGTTATTTGTGGAGATGAAACATCAATGTTGCAAAGCAGGCAGCGTAGAGTTGTGATGCTGTTAACCAATCAGAAGTAATCGTGTCCAGACATCAGGATATAAGACTCCAAATCCTGCCGTCCGAAATGACTTTCTCCTCTGAATTCTCCGTACTGAAACAGGCACATCCGGAGCTTTTTTCTCCAGAGAACAACTTATAAGGCACTCGTTCCCACCAGAGACCACTGCAGATTAATTAAAAATATGGCTGATTTGGCCTGAAATAATACATACTGCTGCCATCTTTTATTCTAGTGTTTTAAACTAACTTTGAGTTGAGCAAAGATGGAGTTAGTCGTTTGTGCCAAATCTGGAAAATAAGGTTATGCACATTTTCACACAATAGTGCATGATCCTACCAGGTCATTATAACTTTTAGCTCCTTCAACATGAATTTGATGCAGATAGTTGCAAAAGTGACTGAGTTGTAGCTCTGTTTGTGTCAGCTGAGGCTGGGTCGCATCTTTTATTAGACTGATTTCATGTACATTCATTGGTTACTACACTTTCATTAAAGCCCTTTGAGCGGTTCACGGGATAATTTAACAGGATCTGTTAATCTGCCTTTTGACCATCAGAAAACAGGGAAACTCCAGTAACTGGTGGGTCTGAATCTTCAGTCGGCCAGCTGAACGTTTCTGTTTTGGGTGGAGGATCAGAGACGTGGGTGAATACCAGGTTCTCGTCTACCTTTTCTGATCACATAGCCACTCCACTTTTGGCTGAAACGTCTTTGTTTTATTGACACCAACCCAATTTCTCAATGGGGAAAACTTTCTGAGAAAAAAGGACAGCAGCATATTTGTTAAGCAAAGCTTCCAAAACAAGACAGAAAGGGTAAAACCCGCAGAGCAGTTCGGGTTAGAACCGGTTTGTTGGATAAATCTGAGCTGAAATCAATCTGTGTGAATCTCTACCTCACCATCAGGTTAAGCAGGACTTGCTTTTGTCTGCGTGCTCAACTCCCCCGGCATGCTTCTGGTATGTGAAGTGAGTGACAACACATCTCTGAATATTCAGCGAGTCATTTTGTTCCTCAGCTCTGGTGCTCCGGGGCTCGGGTCAGTGTGAGACAGATCTGAATGTGTCGGCGACACAGCAGCGCCGTGTGATGGATCAAAATGGCGTCAGAGCGTTTGAGAGCCTAGGATGAGATTATCTGCTTGTGCAGAAGGACAAACAGCCTGCAGGGAAAGCAGCATCGCCAACTACTTCATTCTGCTTTTGTTGTTTCATTAGGGGAGAAAAATAAGCAGAACTCACATTAAAACTGAAAATGCTTTTGAAATAGGGATGATTACATTAAAGTAGTCAAGGTGAGAGGTGTAGAACGAGTGACAAAACTCACCAAAGATGCCGTGTTAACAGGGATGAAGATATAGCTGATAAAACTCAGAAGATCCACGGTTTCAGTGAGTCTGATGCACACTTTGTGTTGTTCCAAAAATGACTCCGTCAGATCAGATCCTGAGGTGGAGACAGGTCACGAGATGCCCCAAAAGGCGCCGCGGCATCACAGTGTTTCTGCTCTACATGCACTCTTCTCGGTTGTTGGGCTGACAGACACTTTGTTGTGTATTTCAGGTTCAACATGTCGCACTGTGCAAATCAGGGAAGGTAACAGTCTGTCAGCGTGAGGCCTTAACAGAAGATCTGCAGTTTCTCCTGACACCTGGGATCCAGGAGGATTATGCCGCTCTAGCTGACAGCTTGAGCTACAACAGCGTTCTACAAGACAAGAGTCCCTTTTCACACTGCAGGAACCATGAATGACCCCTATCAGAACAATGTGAACCAGCAGATGACTGAGGCTGGAGAGTACACCTACACCCAAGATGGAGGAGGTCCGGATGGATACCCTTATCAGACCGACTACCCCCCACAGGAGGAGGATGCAGCCAGCGATGCCACCGAGGGGGCAGATGAGGACGATCAGATGTATGAGGGGGAGTACCAGGGCATCCCCCACCCCGATGAGATCAAGGAGGCGAGGCGGGCAGCCCGGCTGGAGGCCAAGAGGAAAGCACGTCTGACTGCACAGCAGGAGGAGGAGGAGGAGAACCTGCCAGAGCAGTACGAGACCATCATGGAGGACTGTGGTCACGGACGCTTCCAGTGGATGCTCTTCTTCGTGCTGGGCCTGGCGCTGATGGCCGACGGCGTAGATGGCTTTGTTGTGGGTTTTGTCCTGCCCAGTGCTGAAAAGGACATGTGCATATCCAACGCTAACAAAGGACTGCTGGGTGAGTGGCTGCTCTGACTGGTTAGTGTTTGATGCTGCTTATTGATAATAAATCTTGACCGCCGGAAGGCCTCACTAGTCACCTTTCCTAAAAAAGTAAAGGATTGTGCATCTGCAGAATGGGCAACACAGCTAAGCATGTGGTAGCACCCCAGGAAGATGAGATGTGACGTCTTAAATCAACGATGCAGGAGGTTTACGTTTGGGCATGCTTACACGTTTAGCTGTGTTGCTCATTGTATGGATGCACGATTCACACGTTCACCTCTTAGAGAAAGTCACCAATCATCAGGGTTTATAACATGGCAGATTTATCACGGCGAAGCATTTTCACCACATAATCAAACAGACGTTTGCTTACTTTCCAGCTCCAGCTATGTGTAGGTGGTGTAAGAAATCATTATTTCTTATTCTAAATAACCATTATGTAAAACACATGTGGTAGTGTCCATCTGCTTGGTCAGGTTCAGGCGGTGGATCCGATTTCTGGCAAACTACCCAGTAAAAATGGACCTTGGTAAGTTTCTCCATGCCTTTGGACAGAAGGAGGAAACTGAAAACAGCAACAGAAATTCTAACTCTGACAAAGATGAGATGGAAAAATGTAAAGGGAAAAGAAAGGTAGCCTAGAAATCTGGACCAACCTTAGCAGGAACTAAAGATGTGGCTCTGCAGGTCGGTCCAGCCACTCTCCACCCTGACCCTCATTGGATGTGAGAAGGTTTAGGTCCAGCCAATCACAGCGCTCTGTGTTCGTAGACAGACCTCGGGCGTACCTGGCACCAGAGCTGCAACGGAGAAAACTAAAATCTTTTTTTAGTTATTCTTATCTGTATTTTTATTAGGTTTAATTGACTGAATTACAGCAAGGTTTTACTTGCTTTTATCATTAGCTCTGTTGAATGCTTTGAGTACTTCTCTTCCTGTTGGGCGCTTTGGTCAGCTCTCATGCTGTTTGGAAATGCACTTGATAGAAAAATTAAAAAAACTACAAAGATGGCATCATATTATGTTTTGTAGATGGATGCACCTTTTTACACTGTGAGCCAGGAGGACGTTAGGACCCAAAATGCAGAAACCCAGAGCGACACAAAGGCAGGAGCAAGTAAAACATAAAATCCTTTATTTAGGAATAATCGTCCAAAAACCAAAAATCCAAGAAGGGGCAGGAAGCCCAGATCCAAATGTCCAAAAATCCAAAGAGCAATATCCAAGAGACCTAGAGAAAAAAACCAAAATACCAAGAGACCAAGAGGGGGGAACGAGACAACGCTGATGCAAGAACAATGGGCCGACAACAAACTGAGACGCAGACAGGGTTATATACACAAGGGCTGGGTGGTTAGGGAATTGTGCACAGGTGAGACTAATAAACAGAGGAGGAGCACAACAGAGCATGGGAGGAAACCAGACCTAAAAATGGGGAAGGGAGCAAAATGAGCTAAAGGGAGAACGTAAGGGAAACCTAGAGAGAACCTGGAAGGGGCTGGGGAACCACAGGGACACAGAAACCTAAGGGGAACACCTAAGGGAAAAAACCTGGAGTGGGCTGGGGAACACACGGAGGCACACGGGGGATGGGGGGTGGGGGGGCACAGACAAGGAGACACATGAGGAACACAAGGAGACACATGAGGAACACAAGGAGACACATAAGGGGAACCTAGAGAGGGATGGAGAACACAAGGAGACTCATGAGGGAGACGCAGAGCATGACAGCAGCAGGCAGTTAACTTTATAATGTGAACTTTATTACAGTAGAGAAGAGTCACATGTTAACATCATCCTCAGCATGCCCAGTATTCCCAGTATTCCCAGTATTCCCAGTTTACATGCAACTTCATGTGGACTGGGAATCCAAATGTTTTCACAAACAATGATGGAGTAGCTAAAGTCAAACATGTCTTTAGTTGCCTTTAAATCAAAAACACCAACAGCATTGGTCCGTTTGCTTAAGGCGAGGGTCCGAAGTGGGCTCTCCTGGGAGGAAGAAGGCTTACGTGAGACCCTGAGGCAGTAGAGTCCCCAGGAAGGGCCCAGCCTTTTCCCTTCAGGAGCCCTGATGCCTCCTGCATAAAGACACTAAAAGTGATTCATTACAAACTTTATACAGACCTATTACTTATGCAGAGTTTGGATTATACTACTGGGTCTTTTTTTGGGGATTTTACACGTGTAATTTTTTCAAATATAATCTAGTTTAATCTCACAACCCCAGACAAAATTGTGGGGACCCCTGTAATCTTGTGGGGACCATTTCCAGTGGTTCCCGATCTGGGGGCCCCCCAGGTCCTGAGGAGCGTGCTGATCCTTCAGCGAGGTAGAGCGCCGTCACACACAGTTTTCTGATGCCTTTGGTGTCACACGGTTAAAATTCTTTATATTTCCAAGCAAAAGAAAACTAAACGTGTCGGTATTTCCTTTTTGTTTTACACGTCTGTGGAAAATGTCAGAGTTTTTGTCTGCTGTATCATTCCATAAGCCACAGAGCTAACAACTGATTTGGGGGAAACTATTCTACCAACACAGACGCATCCTTCAGGAAACCCGCAAGACTTTCTAATTACAGTCATCTGGTGGCGAGTTGCAGTCTTTACCCAGAAAGGAGGAAACTCATCAGTGAAATGATGTGCTGTTGTGCTTGGCTGGAAAATATTCCTGCAGATGTTTGGCATTTCATGGCTACAGATCATCAGGCAGGAATATTCCCAAGCTGCTGCAGCAAGTTAAGGGAGAAGGCTTGGATCAAATAATAATTACCATTGTGTGTCTGCGTGGGGAATTGGTCCATTGTGTGCAACCAGATTAGCCTCGCGGAGGCTTGGCAGTAGCACGACAAATGTCTGAGAGCTCGCTTCGTGGACGCAGATTGTCTTTAGACACAGATGCAGACTTTGTCTGATGAATATATTGTGTCTTTTGGGTTGTGTCTGCTTCATTGCCACTCTATTTTAGCTTCACTCTAACAGAAAAAACCCATAAAACAACAAAGATCTTTCTTAGCTTACTGAGAAATGTACCATGAAAGCGTCTGTTCCTCTGTGCAGACAGCTAAGCTGCACATTAAAGTGCCTCACCTGGATTCCCAGAGCCGGAGCGTAGCCAGGCGAAGTGGCAGGTTGCACATCACTCATCTCATCTTGACGGGCCCCTGGGACGCAGCATTACGAGAGACTGATGAGGAACGTGGTGGTGATTGCATTCAGCGTGTGTTCCCAGGCTAATGTGGAGCATGTTGCAGCAGTCAGAGATCCTGGCAACCCGCGGCGTCCTGGTGCAGAGCTGTCAGATACGCTTCAGGCCTCTGACAGGCTGCAGAAGCAGGAGGAGGGCCCGCTGAAAATGAAATCGCAGCATCTGTTGGTGTAGAGAGAGAGAAGAGTTCTGATCGCCGACTGAGAATATGAAGCAGATCTACAGAACGGCCCTATAGGATGCACGCTCATGTTCTGGCCACCAGACAGTGACTCACCTTTATGAGGCTGATTACAGAGACCTAAAGGAAGACCCAGGACACGCTGGAGGGACTATGTCTCTCGGCTGGCCAGGGAACGCCTTGGGACCCCCCGGAGGAGCTGGCTAAAGTGGTTTGGGACAGGGAAGTCTGGCCTCTCTGCTTAGGCTGCTGCCTCGCGACCTGACTCCGCATAAGCAGAGGAGAATGGATGGACGGATGTTGTTGCTTGAAGTAATGCAGGTCACCCCCATGTCAGATTTAGATCATCTTATTTTGAAAGCTGATGGATATTTACCTGTTTTTCTCTTTTTATTTAATGTCCATCCAATAGTTTTTGCAGTATTTGACTCCGCCTGTCAGGGATGACTCTCAGCTACCAACAGGGCTACTTTCAGACTCCTTTCTGGGGATTGGCTGAGGAGGCCATCTTGAATAAAATACCTCAGATGGAGTTTTGCGAATAACTCTCAGATCAAATCACATGAAACTTAAGCTGAATACCTGTTCCACATTCAAAATCATCACACCTGTTCGTCCACGACATCAGGCCCAGACAACCCAACATGTTCATGATCGTAGGAGTCCAGACGTGCCTCTGAGCAGACCAGAGCGCCCTTAACACATAGCAGGAATATCTGATGGGATTCATTTCAGAGCCATCACAGCAAATAAAGCAGCATAGTTGTCCTGCCACGTAAACTAGACAAGAGCCAATCAGAGGTTGCTGCGCTCTCTTGTCACTAAGCTCCCTTCGCCAGCCTTCTTCTTCTTCTGTGGTGCTTTCTTGTGGGTGGCTCCAGAGCAAAAAGGCTGCCGCTGTTCACAGACATCATATACGTAGGCGCCCCATGGACTGGCGTAGCAGCGGGCCGCCATCTTGGATGGGTCTTCATTTACCCCCAGTGCATTTATTTCTACTGGGGACGGTGCTTACCCAACTAAAAGCAACACATTTTATTATGTTTCGTCACAAAATCAGACACATGGTTTGGCGTGATTATTAAAAAATAAATATAATAAAAGCAAATAAATTAAAATATAAAATCTTGTCAGATAGGCTAGAAAAGTCACTAGTAGTCCCACGTGAACTGTTTTAATGGTGTGCTGCAACTGTAGGCTGCACAAAAACGGGTTTAGTTGCTCACTCTGCACTGAGTCCTGTTGGGTTTGAAGAGAGGAACCCGTCCAGTATGGTGGAGACACTGTTACGCTCTCCAGTGCTCAATGGGGTGTCTACGTATTCATGTCTGTGGATGCTGTTTATCACTCAGAAGACTCTCCGCTACCACACATCGCCATCTTTGATGCTAAGTTATTAGCTGGATTTTTTGTTGCTGTCTGTTAGCTGGGTGGCCATCTTGAATCACATTGATTTGACCATTCTGAAGCTCTCGCAGAACATCTCAGGGACATTTGGACTCTTAGATTTCCCTCTGAAGGTTGAGTCTACTTGGAAAACAACCTCAGACAGCTCTTTTCGTCCCGTTTCTGTTCCAGCGAGGCCAGCTGCAGCGTGATGTGTGAAATGAAAGCTGAACTGGGACTCGCTGATGTGTTTGGAATCGTACAGCAGTTCTCTTCTTCTCCTAAGAAAGTTAAAAGTGAGACTGACCTGCGTCCTGCATCATCTCTGCATTACTCTGTCTTTAAGATGAATGCACTGCAGGACTCTCACTTTTATTAGAACAAAGAACAGATCAATTCTCTCTCCCCCAGCTGGTGTGCAGCCTCCTCATTGGGCTCAAGGGCTCATTTTTCCAGGCTTATTGCAGCTGGGATGGATCCTGGACCTCCGCCTGAAGGACACACTCCCAAATCACAAAGCTGTCCTGTCAGCCTATCAAAGACAGACACCTACTTGGCTGAGATCCTATAGCTGATATGATAATGTTGACACGTAGTCTCTTCCTGAGCAGTACATTTTGAATGGGAAGTGCTGATTTGCCCTGTTGAGCGCTGGAACCTTTGGATGATTCGGTAATCCAGGGGGAAGGTGCACCACACACGCCGTGGCTCCACGTGCCACTAAGCTGCTTATAGGCCTTGGTTAATTAGGGCTCTGTAGTAAAAACACAGAGTCTAAACTGTCCAACTCAAGTCACTTCAGAAAAAGAAGAAGCAAGACGAGCTGCTTGTTCAATGCATGAAAAAACTCCTCAACATCACGAGTCAGAGAGCATCACATCACACACACACACACACACACACACACACACACACACACACACACACACACACACACACACACACACACACACACACACACACACACACACACACACACACACACACACACACACACACACACACATCATCGGTAAGAACTCTGAACAACGCTGAAAGCATCTCAGAAACACACTTAGCTGCCTCCAAACGTCGGTGACCTTTCTCTTTGTTAGCAGTACCGTCGTCTACGTGTGCTTCCAACGTGTTTCCTGATAAATAAAACTTGACAAATGAATAACAGGAGCCTCCATTGTAAAAGGCTGCTGAAACTCAGCTGCTGCTTCCTCTAACAACCTGTGTTCATGCATGGGTAAAGGTCGCCCCCTGCTGGAACAAACGAGCAGGTGCATGTGAATCTGGACATCAGTAAAACCTAAATTAATGTGAGTTCTGTGTGTGTGTGTGTGTGTGTGTGTGTGTGTGTGTGTGTGTGTGTGTGTGTGTGTGTGTGTGTGTGTGTGTGTGTGTGTGTGTGTGTGTGTGTGCGTGTGTTTACAGGTCTGTTGGTGTATGTGGCCATGATGGTGGGTGCCTTGGTGTGGGGGGGTCTCTGTGACAAGATAGGAAGGAGGAAATGTCTGATCTACGTCCTGACCATCGACCTGGTCTTCTCCTTCCTGTCCTGCTTCGCTCAGGGCTACGGCTTCTTCCTGTTCTTCAGGTTCTGCTCCGGCTTTGGGTGAGAGGCTTCTTAATGCATGTTTGTGTTTAAGGGATGCTGGAACAACCCCACTGGCTTTTAACGAGCGACCTTTACAGGGAGCAAAGTCGTGAGAGGGAACAGGTTTGGGAATGAGCTGAGTGACATTTAAATACGTAATGTAAAAAAGGAAAAATTCCCATTAAAGTAAGAATGATGTTTTTGAGTTTCCATCTCCTGAATGATGATGTGTTTAAAGAACTTTCACCATGACACTACATTTGTGGTGCTTCTCAAAATAGTTTGCTTGGTTACAGGCTGATGATCATGATCACAGACGCCTATTGTGCTGAGTGTCATGCACACACACACACACACACACACACACACACACACACACACACACACACACACACACACACACACACACACACACACACACACTGGATATTTTTTTACCTCAGGAGAGAATTTTTTTCGTTGTACATTAAAACACGAGATCCATGAAGTGAACTTGTCCAGGTTTCCTGCTGTTGCAGCAGATCTCTCTCTGCACTGATGGAACGTTTCAAACATACATTTTTATGTGTTTTTCTGTTCAGCTGCCTTCTCGTGACATGTCTTCATTTTTTTGTTCGACCAGCTAAAACAATAATTTACCTGACGTTTTTAATGGTGACAGCGACGTGTCTAGAAATTCTTCCTTTGGGTGGTAAAGGTGGAGCGTGAAGTCCCAGCTGTGGGTCGTGTTTATTCTCACAGAGAATCTTTGTTTCTCTGCAGCCAAAAGGAGCCCAAATCAGACTCTGGCTGCCCATACGTCGCTTTGTTTGTGTGAACAGCACATCTCTGATTATTTTAAATCATGCAGGAAAGACGTCTGAATGAGTCTTTAGGACTTGCAGTGTGAGTACAGTCTCAGCTTTATCAGCCAAAGCTGCAGAAAGAATATAAAAGCGGATTTTAGACTCAATATTCATGCATGAGCGTGTTTGTTCGTGCACAATTATGACACAAAAGACATGAAACATTTTAATTATTACTGTTTGGCTCTATTATCCCTCCACATTAAACACAACAAACAATAATTTTTGTTTTACATTGACAGAGTAGAATTTTATTTCTATCATCATTTTAAAGCTTTAATGGAGAATTAGATTACCTTTTGAAAGAAGGAAAACTATTTCTGTTTTAGTCGCAGGGTTAGGGTTAGTGTGTTACCCTAACCCTAACCCTGCGTCACATCAAAGAAACTAATTGTCTGGGCATTGTGAATTTGCACTCATCAGTAACAAGTTTTAATTCCCTTACGTCTGGCTTTTTCCTGCTTTTACGGGAATTTTCTTTACTAAGAAATTTTAATTATTAAGGAAATGAAGAAAAAGACTTCCAAATCAATCACGGTGTATCATATTTTACAAGAAAGGGAATTTATCCATGCTGATGTTCCAGTGTGACTTCTCACAATCTGCTGGTGTAAACAAATATATTTTAATGATTCATATAATGTTTTATGAGCTGAAAGACATGTCATGGATTTGACCCACCCCTATTCTAAGAGAATAACAATCTTATATTTGATATAAATCATCAAAAACAAGACAGCTAATCTGCAAAAACCAGCTTCACACAGCTCCAGACAAACTGGATAACCTCAACAGAAATATGTCGGCAAAACAAAACATTAGCAGCTAGCACAATGTTTTATTAAACTTCATATTCGCAAATATGAGCCTTAGTCTGGTTCTTAATTCAGATTCAAAGCAGCTTTTGTGTCATTTCCATGAAAATACGAAGGAGCTTTAGTCAAGATTCCCATGAAGATGGCAGGAGGAGGAGCTAAAAGATCTCAGCTCCCTGACGTTTGTCACTGGAAGCAACAGAAGCAGAAACGCTGGTGAAAGCCGGATTATTATGGTCTGGAATATTCAGCACAAATAACTTTTCCTCAGGTGACTGAAGATGCTGATGCAGAATGTGATCGGACTGAGAAAGACTGCTCGACAGTTGTGTAGGGTCAAAGGTCACATGAGCCAATCTTTACCATATTGCTGAGAAGCCGGTGCACCGCTGGATTTGTTCAGGTCCATGTTGTCATTTGAACCAGAGCTGTGATTCAAGAAAACAGTTGTGATCATCTTTATTTCGGTCTCCATGGGAACGGCCTCCACCTGGAAGACAATGTCCTGATCCAGAAGATCAGATGTTTTACCAACACGGTCAAAGTCACTGAGACTACGGACCCCAACTGTTGCTGGGTTCAGAAGAAATGACCTCGTCAACCGTTGCAAGTTTGCTCCTTCCCTCTGAAGGCTACATATGTCACTGACTGCTGAGGAGGTGCTTCAATGAAAAACCATTTTTTACTTATTATTTTTGATTATAATCGATCACTCTGAGTGTTTCATGCAGGCTGAACATGAAAAAAGTCTCCTACACCTCTCATTAGCTTTTAATTAAATTTTAATTATTAATGAAATGAAGAAAAAAACTTCCAAATCAATCACGGTGTATAATATTTTACAAGAAAGGGAATTTATCCATGCTGATGTTCCAGTGTGACTTCTCACAGTCTGCTGGTGTAAACAAATATATTTTAATAATTCATATAATGTTTTATGAGCTGAAAGACATGTCATGGATTTGACCCACCCCTATTCTAAGACAATAACAATCTTATATTTGATATAAATCATCAAAAACAAGACAGCTAATCTGCTATCTAGAAGGACAAGATAGTCAGATTTTATATTTCCACAATGAGAATAATAATCTAATTATTTACATTTTAATTTAATAATTACATGTTTAAAATTAATTGCATGGTTTACAACACATGTAACAGTCTCTGACCTGCTAAAGTGGTGAGGAACTGTCTGGACTCATGAAGCCTAAAACGACCAGACGTGACTGAGATACTTCAGGAAGATGGCTGTGTTTCCTGTTCTAGGATTGGCGGATCCATCCCCATTGTGTACACCTACTTCACTGAGTTCCTGCAGATGGACAAACGTGGAGAACATCTGAGCTGGCTCTGCATGTTCTGGATGCTGGGAGGTCTGTACGCCTCCTTCACCGCCTGGGGAATCATTCCTCACTATGGTAACAGCACCACTCCCACAAACACAAACAGCACGAGTGGAACACTGAAAAAATCCAGAAGTGGGATTTTTCATTTGAACAGGAAACAGATTAAACATGAAAAAGTAAACATTTAAAATGATTATTTTTGAGTGTTTCATGCAGGTTGAACATGAAAATAGTCCCCTACACCTATCTCCTGCATTAGCTTCTGATGGAAAATAGACAATGAAATTTTTGGATTAGAAAGGCCTGACAGATCTACGTCACACTGTCACTAAACATTCATGGACTCACCCACCTTGACTCATGACAGGGGAGTCTGTTGTTGGTTTAGTGTCCAGGAAAAGAGAATGTCTCGGCTGGTGGAAGCTAGCCGTTAGCATCAACTCATTAACTGCCAGCTGTTTTCACCGTTTTTTTAAGAGTCACAGAACGTTGCGCTCTATGATTATGCCAACGCCAAAACTACCCAAATTAAGAGTAGACTCACCTCTTACATCAGGAAGGATCCACGCGCTTCGAGCGTTATCCGTTCTTTCATAATTTGTAGTTGAATTGTGATCGGCAGAAGCTTTTCCGGTTCACGCCTCACTTTTTTTACAGCAGCGGCCCAAAACCATCTCCTAACACATGGATTTTCTGCTTCCTGATCAAGTGACGTGTGACATACGCGGACGAAGATCAGCTTTAGAGCTGGGATGTTTGTTCTCACGGTGCGGGGGGCTCATTCCGATGCCCACACAGTAAAAAAATGCAAATGATGACTTTTGCCATCAATGGCAGCGAATGAGTGAACAGCTCGACCACACAGCAGAAATCCTTCAGGGTTGAGTTGTTTGTGGAGATAAAACGTCAGAGCAAACAGACTCAGTGGTAGAGTCGAGTCGCTGGTTGCCAGTCAGATGAAAGATGTCCAAATATCAGAAAAAAAGATTCCAAATCCTGTCGTCTGAAGCTCAGCTGGGATGTGGCTCACTTCTAGTTCCTGAAACTGATGCACCAGAGCTTTTGTTTTTCTAGAGTACGACTTACAAGGCATTCATTTCCATCAGAGGCCACTGCAAATGTATTGATTAAAGGAGTGATGCACTCCTTTAAGTTTTGGACTTGATCCCTTTCAGCTTGCATGGTTGGTTGTTCACATGTACACTAAGAAATGAGATGTTGAATTGACTTAACTAAATCCTGTTTCTTAAATGGAAGGATTAATATACATTTCCTTTTAACATAAACATTTGAGCAGTGGGAGTAACAGTGCTTAAGTGTAATAGTGTTATGTTTTAGGTAATGGAGTAATCTAATGAATTACTTTTCCCAGCATTACAACACTGTTACTGTTACTGGGCATGTAAAGTGGTGCGTTACTCCTATGTGGTTGAATAAGGTGCAGCTTATCAGGCTTCGAAGGTTAATATCAGATCTACAAAACTGCATTTGAGAAAAGATTATCTAATTTCGTTCAACATTAGTTTTTGTAACTCGTGCCGACTGCAATGGCATATCGGCTTAACAAGCTAGCTTTTAAACGATCACAGAGCTCTCACCCCCACAGTAGGCTATCATATTTAGGCCAGGTCAGCTGGATACTAGAACCCGCACTGCCAGAGGAAACAAAACGGTGCTAAACACCAGTCACCATTTTCTCTGTCCAAACATTTTAGTTTTTGCTGTTCAAATGGTGACTTTCTTTTTGGGACACTGATAGTTTGTCCTAAAGCTGAAGAGGTAGCAGCCGGCTGTTTCTCCTTCTCTGATATTATTGAGTGGAGAACTTCTCACACCAGGGGTGTTCTGCTGCTAAATACACAAGTGAGAATGATGTGGAGCACCCACCAACTGGCAACCTGATGGTCTAATAATTGGTTTCAGATCATATTGTTATTGGCTGAGGTTTTTGGACAAATGCAAGAGAACCACTTTATTCATTTAGTCATTTTTTTATCTCCTCAATATAATTAATGCTATACTATGTTCGAATGTTGTTAAGAGGCATGAAAAATGGGCTAAGCTCGTTTGTTTGGCAGATTTGCCATTGTAGCTTTAACTAACACTAACCCAGCACATGCTATTAAAATTGATGTAAGCCAGTTTTGTTGTTTACTTAGCATCACTGAGGAGGGCTTGACCTAATGACGTAACACAGAAAGCAACTGTGGATAACATGAATCTACACACAGATCTATTGGTTTATAGTGACATGGTTACATTGGATTACTTCTTTTCAGTTGTTGTAAATTCTCATGCTGCTGTGTAAGGAAAGTTGAAGTTAAAGTCCCATCAGTTGTTACACACACTGATGCATGTGAGAAATTTGTTCTCCGCATTTGACCCATCCCCTGAGGGAATGGTGAGCTGCAGACACGGCCGCGCTCGGGAACCATTTGGTGGTTTAAGCCCCAATCCAACCCCTTAATGCTGAGTGTCAAGCCTTTTTTCAAAGTCTTTGGTAAGACCCGACCACGAATCGAACCCTGATCTCCCAGTCTCTGGGCGGACACTCTACCACTAGGCCACTGAGCTGGTATATACACTGTGATCACAATAAAAGTGTAATTTTAAGCATTTATCTGAAAATAAAAATGCTACATAAAAATTACCATTCTAAGAGGGATTTTCTAGCTGAAGCAATGAAAACATGAAATCAAGCATGAGCCAGAAATGGGCCAAGGTCTAACTTTGTAGCCTGGCAAGCCAGACTAAATAAATGTATTATTTAGTCTGGCTATGCTCCATTGATGGCTCCCGGTTGTGGGGCGGGTTCTACCATTGTCTTTCAAATGATCTCCACATGCTACTGGACAATGAATGTGACATACTCTTGTTTCACTCTGTTGCATCATCCCACCCACCAGGCATATAGAGTACCCTGATTGGCCCACAAAGCGGATAAAGCTCTGTGATTTGTTCACTAAGCAGATAGAGCACTATGATTGGCCCACCATTATGGACCAATCACAGCTCTTTATGTGTTTGAAACCCCTCTAGAGAGCTGTGATTGGCTAGCCAGAGTCCTGGTAGGAGCTGCTGAGGTTCCAATGGAGCATGCCTAGACCATTCTTTGCAAAGCAAGAATTTGGTCTAGTTCACTAGGCTACTAACTTTGGGGATGTGAGAAAATATCTATATGGCAATATATCACGATATTTTTCTGTGATATTATATCGATATTCAAAAACAGTGTATCGAATTTTTGAAAGAATTTGCATACAGACATGTGTGTATTTTCTCTTCTTTTGGTGCAAATCAAATGCTGACTGCTATTTGGCAGCAGTGTGTAATGGGTTTTGTTTCCACCACTGAAATGTAAACCCCTCTGTTATGGTTCAGATATGTTAAACAAGTTATGTTTATAGAATTTTCCTACAGTAATTTCTGTTTAAAAACATCACTAACATCGTCTGGCTGAATGTATCGCAATATATCGTGATACATTGTATCGTCAGAATTTCAACAATACACATCCCTATTTTACTTCCACACCAAGAAAACCAGTGAAAAGGTTTTCTGCATGTTTGCTGCTTTTGAGGCGATGGGGGTTCTGACGGAACGTAAAGCTAACTTGTTCTCTGTTGGTTTTCCAGGCTGGGGTTTTGCCATTGGAACGCAGTTTCAGATGCACAGCTGGAGGCTGTTCATTCTGGTGTGTCTCTTCCCTGCACTGGCGGCACTTATCGGAGTCATCTTCATGCCAGAAAGTCCACGTTTCCTGCTGGAGGTCAGATACTGGGACCAGTCTGGTCCATCTGGATAGATTCGTTTAGTTTAGTTAGGTTTTATTGTACATCACACAGACAATGTTGCATGGAAGGGCAACGCAACTGTTGTTTTGTACAGAGGTCTTCTAGCCAGAGGCCAATTTGCAAACCTAGTCCTTTGTTGGACTTTTAGAGACAATCAAATAACAGCATGTATTACATTTATCACCACACACACACACACACACACACGCACGCACGCGCGCGCGCACACACACACACACACACACACGGTAACGCTTCCTTTTACAGCCCCCTAATTACTAAGTACTTACATGGTAATTACATAGTAAGTTAAAGTGTAATATTGTTTCTGAGTTCTTAAACAGTTATTGCCATGTAACTCATGTTCAATTCTAGTTTTTATTTGTATTAATCATTCCCAGTGAATTCTGCTTTACACAATAATTACACATTATTACAATCATACACTTTAATTACACAACAACATAGTTTAACTTACTATGTAATTACCATGTACGTACTTAGTAATTACGGGACTGTAAACGGAAGCGTTACCAGTTTACCTGATGAGAATCATCAGTGTTTACAAGTTTGTTTTTGTTTCAGTCATTTTTTCTCCTGGGAGGTAAAAGTTGTATAATTGATACTAGCTTTATTGCTGATGGTCGATTGTTCCACATCTGAGGTCCTCTAAATCAGAATGAGGCAACTGATGTTTTGTATTTCAGTGTTTTGCAGTCTCCACTTTCTACTCCTCTTATTGTAGCTCCTGTGCTGCCTTGTCCCAGCTCCGGGATAAGGCCTTTTAGACATTTGGATGTCAGTTTTATGACAGAGAAGTTTAAGATTTCGTTTTTAAGATGAGAATCTAAATCAGCACCCAGATATTTAAACTCATCCACTTGTTGGATTTCTCTCAGTTCGATGAAGACAGTGAAGTTGTCAGAAATCTTGCGTTTGATCGTAACACACAGGGAAACGGTTTTGCTGTAGTTCAGGGTCAAAATTACAAACCAGGAGTGTAGAATCTCACTGTTTTCAAACATCACTGTGCTTGGTGGAGAGTGATGAGTAAGCAGAAATCACAGTAACATATCACTGCTGTGTAAAGGTTGCAAAGAGCTGCTAAGGGTTTCCCACCCACCTTCCAGTTCCCATCCAGGACAATACCCACCCACTGGCGTTGGGGTTGTGTCTCTTCCTGCTGCAGCACAGCCTCAGACTAGAATAGGAGACCTGGAATGAGTTCAGGGGTCTGTGACCAGTTAATTCATTATATCTACTAAAGCACTGGTCTGCAACCTGCTACTCTGGAGCCGCATGTGGCTCCTCATTCCCTTTCAGACTAGAATAGACATCAGCCTGAGTAAAGCTTATATTCCAACAGACATCAAAGGAGGGTAAAGAAAATCATTTGTGGCTATTTTCATTTCCAAACTGAGTTCCATCTAATAGTCTGCCTACAATAACTTTTATTTTAAATGCGCTACAGTTCTCGGTCATTTTAGCAACATAATAACAAAATATTAGGGCTGGGACTTGATTAAAAAATTTAATCTAATTAATTAGAGGCTTTGTAATTAATTAATCTAAACGAATCACATTTTAATCATTCAGGAAAATGTGCTCAGCAAAACTTTTAATTAAAATTATGAGACAGAGAATCGACCATTAGACATGGTTATTACTGTAAACTAAAGCTTTTAATAAGAAAATGCATTTTAATTATTCAAATGTCACTGTGTGATATGAAACAAGACCCAAATCAACTAAAATTTATAATTACAAATAGAAAACACCTGCAAAGGGTTCCTGGGCCTTTAAATTGTCTCTCTGTCTAGTTGAATGACTGAAATAAATTTGACTTTGCACCAGATTCTAATTTTTCCAGTTTCACTTGTTTGTATAATTGGGAGTTTTTATTAGCATTTCTACTCATAATATAGTAAAAACACAAATAATAATCCTTCAAAATGACAGTATAACTGGCACAAATATGATCTAGGACTTAAATGTACTAACTTTTAACACCAGAGCAGGAATGCCATATTCTGAGAATGATCAGGAACACTAACTGGTTCCAGTTGGATGACTGGAGGATGATGGGAAGATAAAAGATCATGGCGAGGAAATAATGATCTGACGAACAGGTGAGCGGACCTTCCTTACATGGGAAGTCCTGATGTCACGTTAAGAAGGGGATGCTGCAGACCCGCAGATTCATGCCTGCAGCAGCGAATCTGGTGTGATCTCCAGCCTGATCACAACTTCCTCGTTCCTCGCTGCCCCCGATGCACTTAAGCATCCGCCCCTTAGCTGATGACAGCTTCAACACACCTCGCTGCTTAATGATAGTATTGCATGTGATGTTTAGACAGAGACTCGTCTCAGAAACATAGAATTCCCCGACAGAATTGTTTAGAAAATCATCAGAAAAGTTTCAGAGTGTTTCTGTTTTAACTTAAACTTCTGTTTTCAACTTTAAGACACGTTGTCTGTGATTGTTTACAGAGTAGTGAGAACACGGAGCGTTCTCCCAGCGGCAGCCAGGTGCCTCTCGTTTGTCTGACTACTTTCATAAACTACTGTTAGGGCAAAGAATTATTCTGTCTGGTGCTTTCAGCGCTGCACAGATGTTACGTAAATGTTAAAAATATAGCTTACCGCAACTTTTGTAAAGTTTCTGGTGCCACCGGGCAGCCGCAGCAGAGACGATCTCTGAAAAATGTCCGCAACACGGACTCCGTTGTTGTCTGGAAGTTTTTTTTTTCCAAGTTAAGAAAAGAGGCGGACGTGTTTCCTAAATTCTGCATCAGTCCAAGCAAGGCAACTTCTTTCTGTTTTTATTTCGTTTTAGTAGCCATTAGCACTGTGCATTGTTGTGTGCGTCAGTGATATTCAGTCTACGAGGAAGTTGTGCAATGACAAAGGTTCCGCCATGCTCTAAATGCAAGCTGCGATTAAATGCGTTATTTTTCTTAAACACGAATAAAAACAAAATATTTGCATATTTACTGAGGCGCCAAAATATGTTGTAGTTAAACCGAAAGTTAAGAGAGAAAAAAACTAAATTTAAATCTTATGCTTTAAGATCTTTTGAGACTATTCTAGTGAAACTAACAACAGCCTGGCGCTCTAGTTTTTATTTCATTTACCAAACAGTGTTTTCCTGAAATATCTCTTTACAAAATAACAAAATGATCTGATGATCTTCAATGGAATAAGTTTTATTTTTTATTTTTTCATTTTGACTTTATGTAAAAGAGCAGGTAGCACAGTGCAACATGCATCCATGTTTAGATGTGTGTTATGAAGAGTTTAGTACATTGTGTAGCTCTAATATATTTTATTTTGATAAAGATAAGATAAAAATCAGTTTCCACATTTGTAGGATTCACATGTGTTTGGTTTTCAGAATGCTCGACACGACGAGGCGTGGATGATCCTGAGAAAGGTTCACGACACCAACTGGAAAGCCAAAGGAGAGCCAGAGAGAGTGTTCACTGTGAGCCTTCCTCCACACCAGCGGTGTTTAACAAAAGCAATGATAGAGTGGATTCAGCGAAAGTGTCTACATTTAGAAGCACAACAGAGACATGAGACCATTTTTCAATTATTTTATGTGTTGTTCAAAGTTTCAAAAGGTTTAACCTTTTTATTCTTTTTTCATTTACCTGATAACAGACTTTAAAAAAAATCTATTGTTGCATAATCCATCAATAATCTATAAAACAAAAGTGCCCTGCTTTTAGTTTAGAATGAAAAGGTCCATCATGCAGATGAAAGCCTCTGTCTCTCTGTTGCTGGTCAGGTCACCAACATTAAGACTCCACAGACTCAGGAAGATGATTTCATAGAGATCCAGAGTGACACTGGGACAGCTTTCCAGCGCTGGACTGTCAGAAAAATGACCATGTTGCAGCAGGTTGAACAATTGTGTTTTATTCCATATAAAACAGAAACTTTAGCTAATCAGTGCTTGATGACACTCTTATTGTTATGTGTGTTCTTCCTGAAGGTGATGGCCAACGTCATGTCTTTATCTGCTCCAGAGCTCCGACTGCAAGGCCTCCTCCTGGTCATCGTCTGGTTCTGCTTGGCCTTCAGGTGGGATTAGCCTATTTTGACCTGATCAAGAGGAAGAACTCTAACAGCTCATGGTGTTTTTTTATGTTTCTGTGTGCATCAGCTACCATGGGCTGGGAGTGTGGTTCCCTGACATGATCAAGTACATGCAGTACGAAGAGTACGAGTCCAAGGTCCGAGTGTTTCACCGAGAACGCGTAGAACGCTTTCACTTCAATTTTTCTCTAGTCAACCAAGTCCATCGGGAGGGAGAGTACATCCATGACAAGTATGTCTACCTCCATCCTCCCTTACACACAAGTCACTGATCATAAACCAAGCTGGAAAAAAGTGAAGAAATGTGTGTTTGGATTCTTATTTCTTTGTTGTTATGATGCTTGTTGGTGATATGTTTAAACTACCAGCTACAACTGCCTGGTACCTCCTCCTTATGCTGGGAATCAGGACAAAAATGCTCTGACACCTCATATACGATTTGTGTTTACACTCACGCCTGTGTTCTTACAAGCTCAGTAACTGGGCTCTGTAGAGGATCACAGGAGAAGGATGAAATTAAGGACCGTTATTGCCCGTCACCTTGTTAGTAGTTTGTCCAGGAAAGCTTTTCGGCAACAACATAGAAGATTTGGGGAACTACTGCTGCCTACAGGCTTGGCATGCCTGTGACTGTACTCCACAATGCACTAGAGCTGCGGTGTTGCTGCTGGGATTGTCACTTCCGACCATAAGACGTATGGCGTTACTTCCTTTTTTCACTCTGTGAAGCTGCACGGTGTCTCGAACTCACTTGTATTGATCTGATTTCTCTGTACTGAGCCATTCTGAGTAATTACAGCACAAAGCCATTCTGTTGTTGCACCTCACATTTAGTTAACGTTTTGTTTTGCATGTTTGTTTCTGTTCCTGGAAAGCACATTTAATTGCTTGTGTGTGTGAAATGTTCTATATACATTAAGCTGCCTTGCCTTTCCTTATTACGGAAACTGCTTTATAAAAATGCCCTTCAACAAGCTTGAACAGCAAATTTTTTTGTCACAAATTGAGACGACAAAGAATAATGCTAAATTTATTTTCAAGATTCAAGAGGTCCTACCTCAAGTGGAGGAGTTTAAGTATCTCAGGGTCTTGTTCATGAGTGAGGGTAGGAGGGATCGGGAGATCGACAGGCAAATTGGTTCAGCATCTGCAGTGATGCGGACGCTGAGCCGATCTGTCGTGGGGAAGAGGGAGCTGAGCTAGAAAGCCAGGCTCTCGATTTACCGGTCGATCTACGTCCCAATCCTCACCTATGGTCACGAGCTTTGGGTAATGACCGAAAGAACGAGATCGCGGATACAAGCGGCCAAAATGAGTTTCCTCCGTAGGGTGGCCCGGCTCAGCCTTAGAGATAGGGTGAGGAGCTCGGACATTCGGGAGGGCCTCGGAGTAGAACCGCTGCTCCTCCGGATCGAAAGGAGTTAGTTGAGGTGGTTTGGGCATCTGGTCAGGATGCCTCCTGGACGCCTCCCTGGGGAGGTGTTTCAGGCATGTCCTGCCGGCAGAAGGCCCCCGGGTCGACCCAGGACACGTTGGAGAGGTTACATCTCCAATCTGGTCCGGGAACGCCTTGGGGTCCTGCCGGAGGAGCTGGTGGAGAAGGCCGGGGAGAGGACGTCTGGAGCTCCCTAGTTGGGATGCTGCCCCCGCGACCCGGACCCCGATAAGCAGAGGAAGACGACGACGACGATTCAAGATCATTTTGTTGTCATTGCACAAGGAAACTGACTTTACACTCACTAAGACAGCTCTAGTTTGGTAAAATATAAAATAAAAATAACTGCTACAATTGATGTCATGCATGCACAGACTCACACACACGCATGTGCGCACGCACACACACACACACACACACACACACACACACACACACACACACACACACACACACACACACACACACACACACACACAGAATCAGTTTAAGGGTCAAAAGTTCAGTTCAGTAGTGGCTCTTGCATAAAAGCTGTTCAACAGCCTGGTGGTGTAGGTTTTTGTTGTCCTGTATCATTTAGCAGTGTTAGAAGAGATGGTTAGCAGGGTGGGTTGTGCCTTTTCGGATGTGTGTGGGTGTTTGAAGGCAGCGAGTGGCGAAAAACTCATCCAGGGCAGGCAGGTGTGTGTGTGTGTGTTATTTTCTCTGTAGTTTTGATTACTCTCTGCAGCTCTTTCCTGTCAGCTGCAGAGCTGCTGCTGTACCACACCAGGATGCTGTTGGTCAGGTCACTCTCTATGGAGCAGTGATAAAACCACAACAGCAGTTTTTGTGGCAGTTTGATGTTCCCGAGAGCCCTCAGGAAGTACAGCTGTTGTTGTGTCTTCTTTATCAGACATTTGGTGTTGTGTGTTCATGTGAGGTAGCCTGACCAGCCAGCCCCATGCTTCCTTATGGGAAGCATTGGATCTGGAAACTCTCCTATTCAAATAACCCCACCCCCTGAGAATTCTAACTGAGCCAATCAGTGCTGAGCAGCGTAAGTCACACACTGCAATGCTCAGTTTCTCATAAACAATGAAGACGGTGTCTGAAGCGGAGTTCGCTGCGACTCTCTCTGTTCTAAATGACTTGAACATGTCTTTAAACCCCACAACAAGTAGAAGTGCTGAAAGCCTTTGTTCTAAAGAAAGATGTTTACGCCATTTTTGACACTAGCTAAAAAAGAAATACAGTGGTTGAACGTTTTTCCCAAGGACAAAACAGTAGGATTCACTGCCAAGAGCCGAGATCAATCCTACAACCTTCTGATTGCTGGACTACCTCTTGATCAAACCCCTGGAACTTACACAGAATCAAAGCTCTGAGCCAGCTATTCCGACAGCATTCTACATTATTGACTTTGTGGGATTCTTAACAAACAAATATGATTCTATTAAATACAAAGTCATCAGGATCCACCCAACTTCTTCTTCCTCAGTAATTGAGGCAGCATCGGAGGTAACTGTAGAACCTCATCTGTGTTTGAACTGTGTTGATTCTGTTGAGCTTTCAGTTATCAAAAACATTAGCTTCCTCTGAACCTTCAATTTGTGTTTTAGACCCAATCTCAACCAAGCTATGTAACATTTCAACCATTCATCTAAACATCCAATCTATGCCAACCACTAAACATTCCCATTGTTCTGAAATTAAATTTATATTGATTTAACATTGAATTTTAGTCTGACAAGACATTCCATATTTGGGAATATATAGTCTGGCCATGACCATGAGGAGAGCTCAGTCCATCCATCCATTTTCACCTACTTATGCAGAGTTGGGTTACGAGGGCAGCAGCAAAGAGGCCCAGACTTCCCTCTCTCCAGCCACTTGGGCCAGCTCCTCCCCTGGCCAGCTGAGAAACATAGTCCCCTCAGCATGTTTGGTGATCTTCCTTTGGGACTTTGGGTTGTGCCTCGATAACCTCACCAGGGAGGTGTCCAGGAAGCGTGCTGAACAGATGCCTGAGCCACCTCAACTGGCTCCTCTTGATGCTCCTCTCAGTTCTACTCCAAGCCCCTCCCGAATGACTGAGTTACTAACCCTATCTCTAAGGGAGAGCCCAGTCCTTCTGTGGAGAAGACAAATGTTGGTTGTTTGTATCCGCAATCTCATTCTTTCGGTCACTACCCAAAGGCAGCAGTAGCTCAACAGGTTGAGTGGGTTGTCCAGTACCATGAAGGCTCAGGAGTGTGATCCCCAGAAGTTGGAACACAGTCTGCAGTTCCTTTCAAATAGGGGCACAGCCACCGAGTTCTGCCAATCCAATGTCCACGCAATATTGTAGAGCTGCATCAACCAACACAACCCTACAACATCCAGGGCCTTAACAAACTCCGGGCAGATCTCATCCACCTCAGCAGAGCTCAGTCGAGGTTCAGAATACACAGTTGTCTCTTTTTCTCTTAATGTTTTTAATTTTAATTTTCTCTAAATGGTTTTATTCCTCTTTTGTTGTTTTACTTAATGTCTTGTTATTTTATTAAATTCAATTGAATTTAATTGAACTAGACATTTCATTGAAAACAATGTGGTGAGGAGGATGTTTGGTTTTAGAAAACCCTGCCTACATGTGTACATGGCCTCAGATAACCCTGCTCTGTGAAGGCGAGCATCCTCCTCCTGGATTATAGAGCTTGGTGTCATCTGGATATCTGGGATTGCCACCAGTTGCAGAATATCTCTGCCCTGTTTTTCCAGTGAGTGGTTTTTCTGCTCAACCCACTAAATGCAGATTCCTTACAAATGTGGCTTCACTCAATTTGAATTAAATCAGCTTTTGAATGGTATAAGATTTTGTTTTAAACAATTCACCTTTTCCACCACATAAATAACCAACCAAGCAAAGAACTTGGATTTTGTGCAAAGCTTTGTTTCTTTGTGCCAGGGCTCAACTGTCATGTTCTGTGTCCCTGTGGTCCCCAGCCCCCTCCTGGTTCCCCTCATGCGTGCCCTAATCTTCTGTGCCCCCCTTTTGGTCCCCAGCTTCTTCAGGTTTCCCTTTAGTCACTTCACTTATCATTAGTTTATTTATCTTTAGTCTTTGTTCTACAGTGTTTAAAGTTCAGGTTATTTTAGTAGCTTTGGTTTAGGATTTAGATATGGTTTTCTCCCTGCTTATTTCTGCTTCTTCCCTCAGTTCATTAGTTTCACCTGTGCCCCATTCCCCACACACCTGCTCCTCTTCTCCTATCACCCAGGCCTGTGTATATAACCCTGTCTTGTCCCTCAGTGTTTGTTGGTCCATATTTGTTGTCAGTGTTGTTCTGTTCCTCCTCGTGAAACTCTAGGTTTTGCTCATCAAAGAGCTTTTTTTATTTTTGTCAGTCGGATTACTGATTTTAGACTTGGCTTCCTGCCCCTTCTTGGATTTTTGGACATTGACTCCTAACAAAAGGATTTTACGTTTTACTACGCTCCTGCCTTGTGTCGTTCTGGGTTTCTGCATCTTGGGTCCTAACCTCCTCCTGCACCACGCGTGACATTAACATGATTTTCTCCCTTCTTTTAGGTTTGCAAACATTGAGTTCAAGTCTGTGAAGTTTGAGAATTCCCTGTTTGAGAACTGCTACTTTGAAGACGTCAAATCAACTAACACTTTCTTTGAGAACTGCACCATCAAAAACACTGTCTTTTACAACACAGGTATTATTGATGTCACAAGTGTCACCTGATGTCATCGAAATAAGAAATACAGTTTACAGTAAAAACCCATCACCTTTGAAACGGCTTTTCCAGACTTGTGGCAGGAAAAGTTCAAAAACTGTCGAATGGACAACACCACCTTCCTCCACCCAAAGAAAGGCTGCCATTTAAACTTCCAGGAGGAGAACGACATAGTCATCTACATGGTCAGCTTCCTGGGCAGCTTGGCCGTGTTACCTGGTAACATCATCTCAGCATTGTTCATGGACAAGTTAGGAAGGATCCGAATAATAGGTGAGAGAACGTGTGACCTGTGTCGTTCTTTACGCTAGATGAAAATAAACAAAAGGATTTATCTTTGATTTGATAAACATGAATTAACTTAAACAAGTAAAGTTTCCCTAACTACGAAAATCCAGGCTAATCGTCCCTTACTGATTTACTATAAATAGTTTTTAATGCCCCCCCCCCCCCCCCCCCCCCCCAAGCCTGAGATCAGTGGACTCAGTGGTCTCCTTTAAAATGCAGCTGAAAACTCACCTGTTCAGGCTTTGGTGTGACCTTCGTCACCACCCTTTCCTTATTCTGCTCTTCCCACCTTTTCCGCCATCCCCAGCAACCAATGGTTTCCCTCTTCCCTATTCACTCTCTCTGCATTTTAATCACAATTGTCAAATTTTCTATGTCATTTTCTAAAATCTTTTTCATAATTTTTGTTTTTGTGAAGCGCCTCATGATCTTATCTTGAGAGGCACTATAGAAAACATCATTTTCTTTATTTCTTTCTTAGTACAACTTACCTGCGGGGCTAACAGCGGCTAACGTAGCATCATGGTCCCGCCTTGTTGCCTTCTTTACCTTCTCTAGCTCCTGGCAGTTCCTGTGCTGCACAAACTGCCGTTTGTGGTGCAGAACATGTATACTCCTAGGATTAAGTAATTCCAAGAGAACAGACTTGGTACTGCAACCAAGTTACGACGGCTAACACTTAGCTCCAGCAGTTAATCCTGAAGAGTCTGCTGCAGACATAAGTAGCTACTTCCCCTTTAATTAACAAATTTCAGCCCCTCCTCATGCTGGATCGCCCTTAGACAATTTTTTCTTGCATTGATAGATGTTGGAAACAGATGGAAATGGAGGTAGGGCTGCTTCAGAGTATAAGAAAAACAGCCTTCTACGCTGCAGTAAGGCTGCAATAACATTTGTTTTTGCTGCCATTGATGTATTTTTGGTTAAAAACACAGGAAATGTGAAAAAGGTCTATTGCTCTATTTCACCATCACTCACTGAGCAGAAGTTGATGTTAAAAATGATGACTGATTGCTATCAACAGTTATTGTTCTGCTCGAGGACCGTTTCCCTCAAAACCAAATGTTTTAGTCAAACAGCAAAAATAATTACTTGAAGAATGAAAATAAAACCAAATGTTTGTATGGTGGCTAAAATCGTATAAAAGGTAAAAAAAATGATAGAAAAGCTTGAATTGTTTTGTTTTGTTGTGTTTCTTTAGGTGGGTCGATGCTGGCGTCTTCAGCCTGCACCTTCCTGCTGCTGCTGAGTTTTAGCCAAGGAGTGGTTATATGCTGGCAGTGTCTGTTTTACGCCGTCAGCGTGGCGGCCTGGAACGGACTGGAGGTCATTTCTGTGGAGCTCTACCCCAGCTCAAAGAGGTATGCGTCTACTCTGTCCTGCTCTGTGGAAAAGTTGTAAACACATAATATCTAGCCTGTTCTGGATAGTTCCTTGACACGCTTCACCTGTCCAGCCACAACAAAACCGTTCCTCCTAACACAAATGCTTCGGTCTGCAGTAGGTGTAATGTTAATTGATCATATTGTTTCACTGAAACAAACAAGATTTCTCCTTTAAAAGGGAAGTTTCTTAAAATGTGAATTAGTCTGAACTTATGTGCTCAGGTCCTTGTGACAAGTACTGTTCCAGTCCTGAGTACATAGCATGGCAAGTATGCTTAAAGTTCTCATACGTGTTCTTGCTCCGCCCATTGTCCTGAGGGTGCATCCTTCTGTGGACTTGGCACAGCAATAATACCCATAATGCATTGTGTTGCAAACCGTTGTACAGTGATTCCTCGCTACTTCGCGGTTCGTTTATCGCAGATTCACGACTTCGCGGATTTTTTCTTTGGAGCCTTATTCAAGGGAAATTTGCCGATTTGCAGTATTTTTCACCGATTCGCGGCATTTTTCTATGCGAAATATCAAGAAACTCCTGTTTTTTTTCATCAATTTCATCATAAAATGCACTTTTTGTAATAAAACAATAAAAAAACCAAGTAAAAAAATTTTTTTTCTTGAGTTTTACCCACAAAAAGAGAATGTGATCATACGATAATTCAATATAGTACTGTACTGTAAATATGGTGTCCCTACTTCGCGGATTTTCACCTATCACGGCCAGGTCTGGAACGCATCTACCGCGATAAATGAGGGATCACCTGTAGTGCTTTATATCAGAGTTGCAAAAAAGAAAAGTATTTCTGTTCTTGTAAATAATTGTGTGTAAGCTGTAAAATTTGCTGCATGCATTTGTTTTTTTCAGGCTCTTCACAATGCTTCAAAATGCGAATTAGCATCTAAATAAAAGCAGCGGTGCCTTAAATAGTTCTGTTTTGATTAGAAAGAATCGTTTTTCTTTGTTTAACGGTAGGAACGATGCCACTTTTATCAATTTTGATCAAAGTGAACAAAATGTTATACAAATAATATGTATTAATTGTTATTTTGTTATTTAAGGGACAAACTAGACCAGGGTATATGCAGGAATATCAAAATCAAATGTAAGACTTTTTCAAGACTTTTTAAGACCTTGTAAAAATAAAATTACGACTGTATCACAAAGAACTAATCAACTGTTAAACACTCTTATATAGTTTTTAAATACTGCATCGCTTCGTTTTCCACTTCATGTCGGGTTACGTCACATCCGGGACAGCAAGGCTGTAGCAATAATACGTAAAGCCACGTGGTACAAAAATGCAAACCGCGCGCATAGAAGAACAAAATATATTTATTTTTAGTTTACATGCATCTATTTTTCATAGCCACGAACTCCGAGGCTGTGAAAAAAGTAACAACTAAAATAACTCCCCCCAAACAAGGTCCTCACGTGCTGCAGATGTGCATCTATTCTACAGTGGGTTTTGTAGTGACCTCTGACATTTATATACTTTTATTTTATTGAGAATATTAAAAAAAAAGTATGTGATGTTTCTGCAAAATGCAAGCAATTTTCTACCAGTCCTATTGTTCAAGAGAGCTAAATATAATAAACTGAAATAACTAATCAGATAATGATTAGGGATCATCATATAATTATTAATTATTATGAGACTAATTCAAAAAACACCAAACATAAAAACATCTGAAAATATTCCAAATGACTGTAATCATTAAGTAGGATGGCCAGATCCCAGCTCACCACATGTGGGACAGAAACTGCCCACTGTGGCACGTGAAGCTTCAGTGTAACCAGATAAAGTTAAAATGTTTTTTTAATCGATTCTGCCTTTTATGTCTAACATGACTGTTAAATATACATACAATTATTATATAATTGATGTCTTATATATTAAATTTGAATTAAACTGGAACAAGCAAACAGAAAAAGGTTTAATGCTGTCTCTCAGCTCCTCTCCAGCTACCACAGCTTAACTCAGACTGGACCGTCTACAGTGGCTCTGAGTAACTTTAGTTACAGTTACTTTAAACCATCAACTGATTTTATAAATATAGACATGCCCACTATAAAACAATGAAGGTTTAAGCAGCTTTTTAAAGTTTTTGCAGAATATTTGTACCGACTTTCCACAACAGCCAATCATATGTGAGTCCAGGGAGTTGCAGATTCTGCTCCAGAAAACACTGCTGCTCTGCAGAGTTTGTAATTTGATACCGATCAGCAAAAGCAGCAGCGCTGTGGAAAAACTGTTAGCCACTAAAAGAGTGGTCCGGACGTTATTCCTCGTAAAAAACCACGGTCTCTTTCTGTTTTACTGTAATATCTGCAAGAGAAGGCTGGAGCATGACTCCGTCTCCAACTTAATAATGAACATCTTCTGTTAGAAGCTGCAGCAGGGACCAGTGAAACTTTCAGCCTTTCTTGTGTTCTGATTCCCAGAGGAACGGCGTTCGGTATCCTGAACGGGATCTGTAAATTTGCTGCCATCATCGCCAGCTTTATCTTTGCAGCCTTCATCGGCATCACAAAGATCATCCCGATCTTCCTGGCCTTCGTCGCCTTGGTCTGTGGAGGTCTGGTGGCCCTAAAGCTGCCAGAGACCCGGGAGAAAATCCTCTGCTGAAAAGCCAAACTTCCTGGGGCTTGGGAGCCCCAGACAAGGACACATAGCTAACAGGGGGGCGGGGGAGAGCTCTGGGGGGACGGGGAATGAGATGGAAGCTCAGTTGTGTCTGTCCGGTTGCCTACACCTGTGGCAGCTTTCTGTTAAGCTCCTCGGGCTGCCCAGAGTTTCTGTCACTTCCTACAAAACATCCCATCCTGTGTGCACACAGAGTAGAACCATCTGGTTGATGTAAAAGATTAAATGTGTTTGAATGGTTTGTAGTTCATGTTACCATGTCGTGCTTTGATTTCATTCCCTCTAAGAGAGACGAGGAGGACGTTCCGTGTTGATTTGGGTTCTAATGGACTCTGCTCAACCAACCTTCAGTTTTTTTCCACATGTCTTTGGTGTCTGTAGGTGTTGTTTGATCTTATTAGATAAAAATGATTAATCAACCAGTTTATTGAAGGTAGAAAGTTTCTGGTTTTGGTTTTATTCTTTTCTAAAACGTTCACCTCCATCTCCATCTGGTCCAAATTCAGCCACACACGGTTTTTCTTTTGGTCGTATCGTTGTTCTGAGACTTGTGTAGCTGTTGATGATGTAGTATCAGAGTATTTATCCATCACATCTGTCTGCCACAAAGGGAAAGGAACCGTCTTTCATTTGTTTTTTGTCTTTTTCTAAAAATAAACACCAAACCTGTGAGACAGAGAAAACTGTGATATTCAGTGTTTTTGATATGATGCTTTCATTTTAACTCTCTGATGAAGAACTGATCTGCAGAACTTGTTGCATTGGTAACGTGCGTGTGTGTGTGTGTGTGTGTGTGTGTGTGTGTGTCTGTGTGTGTGTTATCAACACCCCTGTGAATTCACTGAGACACAACAGTCTGTGGATCATTACTGTATTTGTTGTTGTACATCTAGGTTTGTTTGTAGTAGCTGTACCATAGTAGCTGCATCATGACTTGAATAAATCGGAGGGCTCCTGATCCAGTGTCCTGTTTTGTATCAGCTGTATGGAGTGTGTGAGATAAAGTGTGTGGCTGCTATAAAATATTAAACATGTCTGTGGTCCAAAGCTACTGAGAAGGGGGAAAAGAGGGTAGAAGTGTGTGAAGCAGGTTGGAATGGGGGAGAAAAGCGGCAGGTGTGATATAAGGTTTCAGTAAGAATTAAAGGAAAGGTGTAGGAGACAGAAGTGAGAGCAGCCATGTTGTCTGGCGTAGAGACAGTGTCCCTGACAAAAAGCTTAACACCAGTCAGAACATTTTGTAATAATTCACAGACATCCAACCCTTAGAAATGAAATAAAATCAATATTAGAATGAAAAATTGTTAATATCCTTGTTTCATTAAAAAATGTGTTTTCTGTGAATACTTTTTATGTTTGATATAGTCCAGCTTAAGCAGACATCTGCTTATTTCTATAACAGAGCTGTTTTGATAGTGATAATGCTGCAGGATTTCATAAAGCTTGGTTTATGCTTGACGCATTCACTTTCCGCTTGGTGATGCGGCTCGCGGACGGAACACGCTTCACAACTCGCAGCGTTTATGGTTCATGCGGCTCGTCTCTGCGGTGAGCCAATATTCTCCCAAACTGTAGGGGGCAGCATGGAGCTCTACAGCATGCATCCAACACTACACCATAGTAGAAGTAGAAATTACTGTTTACAACATGGCATTCCAGCATTTTTTAACAGCGTCCTCTTTGAGAGCTGAATCATACAAATGTCTGTATTTACGAACCTCTGCCATACTAGTTCTTGCCGGTCCGCCATGTTTTTCCGCGTCCAACCGTCCGCGTGGTTAGAAATTTTCCTAGGTGCGCGTTGCAGAAATTTTGGGCCGTGCGGAGGCGCGGTGGAGGGGCGTGTTGTTAAAATGATGCAATTTCGCCGCTCGGACCTCGCGGATGCGTCAAGCATAAACCAACCTTTATTGTTTCCTTCTCAGCAGCGGCACTGCAGCTGCTCTCCATGTCCAACATGTGCATAAGCCAGGTCCTTAGTCAGCTTAAAGTTGAGCACAGTTTTCCGCTAAGTTTTCTTTCATAAATCCCAAAGTTTGCGTGGAAAGTTGCTTACACTGTTTTCCAACCCCGTTTTGTGCATAAGCAAGGTTGATAAATGAGGCCCCAGGTCACTACAATCTGGGCATAGAAAGTGTTTCTAGGAGCTAAAGCTTGTTGGCAGCAGCTCACCTGTTCCTGACAGGAGAAATCCTCTCATCAGCAGCAGGTGATCAACAGAATAACACCAGTCCCAAAAAGAACTAAAAACACCGACCTCAAACTGGCCCATGGGGAATTTCTGGTGATTTTAATCATGTCTCACTCTCTGCTACACTTCCAACATTTCAACAGTTTGTCAGCTGCTCCACCAGAGAAAACAAGACATTAGATCTGTGTTATGCAAATGTAAAGAATGCATACATGTCCAAAACAAGACCTCCTCTGGGACAATCAGATCAATGTCTTGTTTTTCTCTGCTCGGAATACAAACCACTTGTTCAGAGGCAACCTGTGACAAGAAGAACTGTTAGAAAATGGTCACAGGACGCTCAAGAAGCCCTGCAGAGTTGTTTTGAGACCACAGATTGGATGACTCTCTGCCAGGGATATGAAGAGGACATCAATGCCATGACTGGATGTGTCACTGACTATATAAACTTCTGTGTGGACAATATCATACCCACCAGAACAGTGAGATGCTTCGCTAATAACAAACCCTGGATCACCAGTGAACTGAAGAATCTGCTAAATGAGAAAAAAAGAGCCTTCAAGGAGGGAGACAAGGAATTATTGAGGAGTATACAGAAGCAACTGAAGATCAAGATCAGAGACAGCAAGGAGGCATACAGGAAGAAGCTGGAGAACAACCTACAGAGGAACAATATCAGAGATGTCTGGTCAGGGATGAAGAAGATCACAGGCTTCAAGCAGAGGAAGGATTGCACAGATGGCAGTCTGGATACAGCCAATGAACTGAACAAGTTCTTCAATAGGTTCAGTTCAGGAACAAACCCAGCATCCTCCTCGCCTGCCCCCAGTCAATCAGACATCCCATCCTCCTCTGATCCAACATTTTCCTGTCACATGCCAGCTCTTTTGTCCTCTAATGCAGTCATGGACTCTTCTGGGTCTATAAATCCGTCTTCAACCAAGTCAGGAGATGCTGCTGCCCCATTTACCTCCCCCTCCCACCTATCTGTCTCTAGAAGTCAGGTGAAGAGGCAGCTGGTGAGACTGAACAGGAACAAGGCTGCAGGTCCGGATGGTGTCAGCCCCAGAGTACTGAAGGCCTGTGCGGAGCAGCTCTGTGGGATTCTGCAGCACCTCTTCAACCTCAGCCTGGCCCAGGAGAAGGTTCCAGTCCTGTGGAAGACATCCTGCCTTGTTCCAGTTCCAAAGAAAACTCGCCCATCAGTCAATGACGACTACAGACTGGTTGCCCTGACATCCCACATCATGAAGGTCCTGGAGAGACTCCTGTTGGTCCACCTGAATATGCAAACTAGAACATACCAGGACCCGCTGCAGTTTGCTTATCGCCATGGAGTTGGAGTTGAAGATGCCATCATCCAGCTGCTTCAACCAATCCACTGTCATCTGGACAAAGCAGGCAGCACTGTGAGGGTCATGTTCTTTGATTTCTCCAGTGCATTTAACACAATCCAGCCTGATGTACTTTGCCAGAAACTCCAGAAGACACAGGTGGGGGCCTCAACTATCGCCTGGATTAAAGACTACCTGACAAACAGACCACAGTTTGTGAGGCTGAAGAACTGCACATCAAACCAGGCAATCAGTAACATTGGAGCACCACAGGGGACTGTACTCTCACCATTCCTTTTCACCCTGTACACCTCAGACTTCCAGTACAAATCAGAGACCTGTCATCTACAGAAATACTCAGATGACTCTGCAGTTGTCGGGTGTATCAGAGATGGACAGGAAGCTGAGTACAGAGAGCTGGTGGAGCACTTTGTGGCATGGTGTGGAAACAATCATCTGACCTTGAACGTGAACAAAACAAAGGAGATGATTTTAGACTTCAGAAGAAACAGGGTGGAGTCAAACAGTGTTTCCATCATGGGAGAAGAAGTGGAGGTGGTTGAGGAATACAAATACCTTGGAGTTCACCTGGACAACAGACTGGACTGGAGAAAGAACAGCCAAGCCATTTACAAGAAGGGACAGAGCAGACTGCACTTCTTGAGGACGCTTAGGTCCTTCAATGTCTGTAGCAAGATGCTGCAGATCTTCTACAAGTCTGTTGTTGAGAGTGTAATCTCTTCAGCCATCGTCTGTTGGGGTAGCAGCATCAGAAGCAGGGACCTGAAAAGGCTCAACAGCCTAATAAAAAAGGCTGGTTCTGTTCTGGGGACGACTGTGGAACCACTGGAGGAGATCATGCAAAGAAGGATTCTCCAGAGAATCAAGAAAATTATGGACAACCCTGAGCATTCTCTTCACAAGACTGTCCGACAATGGAAGAGTGTCTTCAGTCAGAGGCTTCTTCAGTTTCACTGCAACACTGACCGCTACTGGAGATCCTTCCTGCCAACAGCTATTGTATTATACAACAACTCTTTGACAACTTGATTATTATTATTATCCTGAGCTACTACAGCAATCAATTTCCCTCTGGGATTAATAAAGTATTTTTTAATTGAATTGAATTGAATTGAATTGAATTCCCCAGTTAGCTCCTGGTTCCGCCCGCCGTCCCCATTAGACAGCAGCTGCTCATCATGTTAACTCTCATTGTGACACCAGAGCTGGCTCCGTTGGAGCTCATTAGTGTGACTAGATTCCACAAAGTTTTCATAAACACACAACTTAAACGTCTAACCAAAACCAGAGCGCACTGCAGGAGCGAGATTGTACTGAGCTTGCGCAATTTAGCCACTTGGGCGTTGCGGATCAGAATACTGATGTAACACCATTGCACAGAGGTGTGGGGGAGAGGGCAAACACAGCAAGAGAAACACAGAGGAACCGGACTGATGTATAGTTTTTGAGCTAAACTGCGGGAAAAGTGTGGGTGTTAAAACACCCACATCCACAGGTGCAACGCCCATGTGTCAGAGGGACAGCTCATATTGGGAGATGAGGTCATGAGGGTTTGGACATGTCCAGAGGAGAGACAATGTTTCCACAGGTAGAAGGATGCTGAGCAGGAGATTTATGGATGTGGTGGAAGAGGACATGCTGTTAGTTAGCTTGAGTGTGTAGGATGCAGAAGACAGGACTAAATAGAGACAGATGATTGGCTGTGGAGATCAACGAAGGCATAAACCAAGACAAAAGACGGAAACTAATGTTTCCAAACCATAGATCCTGTATTTTTCTGACCAAGTAAACAGTGTTAGACTAAATGACAACATTTAAACTGATCGAAAATATGATGTAATAATAACACAAGAGTTACTTGCTGAATGTTCTTCAGGGTGTTTTTAGAATAAAAACACAAAATGAATTTCAATGGCTTCTTCAGAGCTGATTTAAAGAGCAAGTCACCCCCAAATCAACTTTTTTTTCTAATAAACTATATAAATGTGTGTCCAATCGTGCGGCAGACACATGTAGTAAATAGTCTTGCACTTTAGTACATTTTAGTTAAATTTTAAAATTTCTGCCAAAAAATGTCAGTGTTGTGCTGTTGTCAGGTAAAAACTCTGCATTTGAATTTAAATCTGCCATTGCTATTGGCTAAGAGGTACCCTAGAACATTAACTGGTACCATATGATGTCACAATGTCATTGAGAGCCTGTGTTTGTGTGTATTTGTTAGTGTCTCCGCCCTCCCGGTCTGCTAGGCAACAGCATTTGTTGCATTTTCAAACTGGAAGTGGGAGTTGAGTACGAATCTGGTAGGGGGTGACTTGCTCTTTAACAAAAACAGCTAATGTATTTTCTCGTGTACACCCTGAGAGGTAGAAATATAAAACTATTAGTAATAAGCCTGATAGATACAAACATATCAAGAATTTTCTTAAACTATGAACCATTTTTTATTTCTCCTACTGAAGCCATTTGGGATCCATCACACCTCACACACATATGAACACACTTTCAACCTAAATACAAAGGAAACATGATCAAAACAAAACAATAATTTTATAACAAAATCTTGCAAAGGAAAGTTTCTAAGATTAAAATGACAAGTGTTTGTCCCCAAATAGGGCCAGCAGCTGACTGGATAAATGATGATGAGAAACCTCATGAGAAATGTGTTATCGGACAGCAAAAAGACAGCTGAAGACATCATTCATGCCTTTTAAAGTGTCTTTCTGCAGAAAGTCACAAACAGCTGATATCTAATATGTCTGTTTTCTCGTGGAGATTGGCTGTAGTTCTTCCTGCTCAGCTTTAGGTTTTCCTTCTGAATGTTTCGGGAGCTCAGATAGTTTTCTAGGATCCTCTTGTCCTCCAATGGGAGCTCCTCACGTCTGTTCCCATGACAGAGGCAGCTGTGTGATGAAGGACTTGTAAAAACAAGTGCCAGTAGTAGGAGGACGTGTTTACTCTGGCTGAGGTGTGAAGGTTCTGCTCCTCTTTATCAGCAGCTCAGGTCAGAAGTTTTCTCCAGATCACCTCGTTTACCTAGATGGACATTAGTTACAGTAAAATGTGTCCAGCTCGTGTTTCACAATAAAGTAAAACGTGAGTTTAACCCTCTGGAGTCAGGCGTTGGAGATTTGCAACGTTAAAACCTACCTACCTGGTTGCTCCACATACGTGTTTCATGAGCATTTTTTAACTCAGAAGTACCCCTGAAGGACTTAGCTGTTCGTCCTTTTATCAAAACTTCTTTTGAGCTTGAGAGGGTTAATGGTAGACCATGACCCAGGTTTGAATTAACACATCATGACCCCCCCCCACCCACCCACCCCCACCCCCCATTTTTTCATAAAAACATTTTGTTCTGATTTCCTACGAAAGTCTCATTTAGATCCACCTCTGGCTGACCTCTGGTTCCAGCGATGTTTCACACCTAGTGTGGAAAATCTGTCCCCGGAGATGTCTTCTCAGCACACACACACACACACACACACACACACACACACACACACACACACACACACACACACACACGCACGCACGCACGCACGCACGCACGCACACACACACACACACACGTCTGTCTTTCTATCATAGTGAGGACCCTCCGTTGACTTCTATTCATTTTTGTGACTCCACTATGCCCAACCCTAACCAATGCTGATCTATTCCTAACCCTAACCTTAACTAAAACTTCACACCCTAATTCTAACTGGTATAGTAAGCTTCTGGTAAGCTTCTAAAACAGTGAGGACCAAAAAAAAAGTCCTCACTTTGAAAAATGTCCTCTCATTGTAGGGAAAATGGTCTAAATGGTCCTCAGTATGTAGTATGTACAAGAACACACTGGCTACATTTAAGTTGGGCAAAATCACAATGCAGGTTCACAATTCGCTCATGTGCACACACACACACACACACACACACACACACATACACACACACACACACACACACACACACACACACACACACACACACACACACACACACACACACACACACACACACACACACACATTTAAAGCAGCTGATTGACTAATGTAATCCTATCAAACCAATTTAGCCATAATCCAGATGGATTGCATGTGTACCTCTAAAGTATACAAATTCAGCACAAGTAATTAATTAAATAAGGCATTTATTTATATATTTCTTGTTCCAGCTGTCACAACCTGGCCCTCAAACTCTCTGATTACCATACCACTTTTATTTATAAAGCACCTTTAACATGGCATTACAGCCAACCAAAGCGCTGCACATAATAAAAATAAATAAATAAAAAATCCCACAAAGCATAAAATAGTCACATCATAAAAACATTCTAAAAATAGTACAGCAAAGTACGGTCAACCAAACAAGCCATAAAAACAGACCATGGATTTGAAAGTAACCAGACCACAGATTTAAGATCAAAGAACCAAATTGAAAGGAGTAATGCTTTAAAAATTGAAGGCCAAAATAATAATGTTTTCAGCGGAGACTTAAAGACTGCAAGCGAGGGTCTTTGCCTAACCTGAAGGGGTAGTGAGTTCCACAGTGCACAGTTAGAAAAAGCCCTTTCACCACCAGTCCTCAAAGGTGCGTTAGGGACGGTGAGGAGGACCTGATCTGCAGACCTAAGAGCACGAGAGGGGCGGTAAAACTGGAGGAGTTCTCTCAGATATGATGGGGCCTGACTGTTCACAGATTTGAATGTAAGGAGCAGAATTTTGAAATTGGTTGTGAATTGAACGGGCAACCAGTGCAGGGACTTAAGAATAGGTGTGATGTGCTGTCAGCTCCAGTCAGGAACCTTGCTGCCGAATTCTGGATGACCTGAAGTCTGGACAGAGCAGCTTTACTGATGCCTTATAAACAGGAGTTGGAGTAGTCTAGCCGAGATGGGATGAAGGTGTGAATTACCGACTCTAGAAGACGGACACTCAGAATGGGCTTTAACTTAGAAATTCGCCTTAGGTGGTAAAAGCAGGACTTAACTGTGCTGTTGACCTGAACATCCAACTTCAGAACCGGGTCCATTTTTACTCCCAGGTTTGAAGCGGAGGATGTTACATTAGGAGAAAGAGAGTGGAGTTCAGGTGACTGGGCCACTCTAATGTTGCCGGGACTAAAAACAATGACCTCTGTTTTAGAGTCATTCAGATGCTGATGCTCCCTGGCGGTAAGGCGTTTCCTGTTTCCTGTTTTCAGTGTTACACTACGTGTAGCTGTTTGGTGTTTGGGGCTCGCTAAAACTGATTTAATTTCTCTGTACTAGGATATCTCTGAGTTATTGTAGCACAAAAGCACGCTAAAACACACATTTTCTGTTGTTCCACCTAGCGTTTAGGGAACCATTTGAGTTTGCACGCAGTTTATTTGGTGTTGAACAGGTTGCTCGTCCAGTTAGCTTAGCCTCAGCACAGCTATGGCTACTTCTGTCTCTGCTTCTCCCTCTCCTATCGCTTGCTCTCTGTGTCAGATGTTTAGTTACTCCTCTGCCTCCTTTAGTGATAATGGGGCGTGTAATAAATGCAGCATTTTTGTAGCTTTGGAGGCGAGGGTGTCGGAATTGGAGGCCCGGCGCCGCGCTGTTGAAAAGCCCATAAACAGCCGTAGCTACTTAGCTAGCGCGGGGCTAACTAGCTCAGAGCCACCCCGTAACTATCCTCCAGTAGAACCCGAGCAGCCGGGACCTCAGGCCTGCTGGGTGACGGTACGCAGGAAGCATAGAACCCAGCCCGTGGTTCTCCACCAACCCGTCCACGTTTCTAACAGATTTTCCCCGCTCATTACAAGCCGACTCTGATCATTGGCAGCTCCATTGTCAGAAACGTGGCATTAGAGGCTCCAGCAACCATAGTTAAATGTTTACCTGGGGCCAGAGCGGGCAACATTAAATCTTACCTGAAACTGCTGGCTAAGGATAAGCGTAAATACAGTAAGATTGTTATTCACGCTGGTGATAACGACACCCGGTCACGCCAATCGGAGGTCACTAAAATTAATGTTGCTTCGGTGTGTAAGTTAGCCAAAACAATGTCGGACTCCATAATTTTCTCTGGCCCCCTACCTGATTGGACCAGTGACGACATGTTTAGCCGCATTCTGTCCTTCAACCGCTGGTTGTCTAGGTGGTGTCCTGAAAACAACGTGGGCTACATTGATAATTGGAAAACTTTTTGGGGAAAACCTGGTCTGATGCGAAGAGACGGCATCCATCCCTGTTTGGATGGAGCAGCTCTTCTTTCTAAGAACATGGCCAGTTTTATTAGTCCTCCATGACAACCCAGGGTCCAGACCAGGACGCAGAGTCGTAGTTTAACCCACCCCTCTGCAGCTTCTGTACTGTTACCCACCCACTACCCCATAGAGACAGTGTCCTGCCCATGGCCAAAATCACACAGCTAAAATATCAGGCTAAATAAAGCAAATCATGGAAATCTCATAAATATTAGAACAAATTCAACTGAGCAGAAAACTAGAAAAATTAAATGTGGGTTATTGAACATTAGGTCTATTTTTTCTAAGACTTTGTTAGTTAGTGACTTGATTTGTGACAATCAGATCTCTTTGGTCTCTCTCACAGAATCCTAGCTGCAGCAAGAGGACTATGTTAGTTTAAACGAGTCGACTCCTTCTAATTATTTAAATCATCATATTACTCGAAGTACAGGGCGAGGAGGAGGAGTAGCAACCATTTTTCATTCGGACTTATTAATCCCTTACCAATTAATAGCTACATGTCATGACTTGAGGAAGATGTTTAACCCAAGACATGCAGAATCAACACAACTTCTCTGGGTAAGTTAAAGAAAAGTTATTTTATTTTTAAAACAGGAACAAAAGGTGTACTTGGAAGTCCAGTGAGGGTGTGCCGTACTGCGTTAGTCCATATGGTAATCCAAGAAGCGGGGAAGGTGGGAAGCCAAGGTGAGTACTGGTGGAGGTACAGCGGGCTGAGGTGGGTGAGGCAGCGGAGGTAATCAGGGCAGGCATGGTGGAGAAGGATGGGACATGGTTCTGGTGATCCGGGGTTTGAGCGGCGAGAGTTGTGAGTAGAGTGGAGTTTTCCTGAACGGAGTACACAAACAAGGTTCAGAGGAGAATCCAAAAACGTAATCCAGAAACAGTCCGAAGTTCAAAGCCAAAAAAATCCACAATCAATTTCAAGCAAGCGAAAACGAGCAAACGAGCAAATGGATACAAGAGGCTGGGGCTACCTAAACTGGTGCAATCATCTGGCGTAGTGTGGTGTCTCCATCCTCCCTTTATACCAGACATTCTGATTGGAGATTCAGCGCATCTGCTGCCCCCTCCGCTCCTCACCTGTTGGAAATTGCCTCAGAGATGGTTAGAGAGAGAGGAGCACTCACCTTGGCTCGAGAACATGACACCACCCCCCCTCAACGGACGCCCCCTGGCATCCCAGCAATGGATCTGGAAGCCTCAAAGTTGGCGATGAGGGAGGGGTCCTCAATGAAGGACCGGGGTATCCAAGACCACTCCTCTGGGCCATACCCCTCCCAATCTACCAGGTACTGCACCCCCCGTCCCCGGGGGCGCGAGTCGAGGATCCGCCAAAACTTGTAGACCAGCCCCCCCTTGTAGAGCTGGGCAGGAGGCAGCAGAGCAAGGTGACAGGCCTTGGAGAACCTGTCTACAATAGTCAATACGGTGGTAAATCCATGGGAGGAAGGTAGTCCACAAACAAAGTCTATAGCAATGTGTGACCAAAGGCGAGACGGAACAGGCAGGGAACACAGTAATTCAGCTGGTGGTCGGTTGGTACCTTTTTGCTGGGCACACACCTGGCATGCCGACACGTACTCCTTGACATCCTTGTAGATGGAGGGCCACCAGAAGGAGCACTTGATTAAGGCCAAGGTTCGTCCCACCCAAGGATGTATGGAGAATTTCCCAGAGTGAGCCCAGTGGATAACCTTTCCTCGCAGACTCTGAGGAACAAATAGTTTATTGGGTGGACCATTACCTGGGCCGGGGTCGAACTTGAGAGCCTCCAGAACCTGGTCCCTAATTGCCCAAATGACTCTTGCCACAATGCAGGTCGGAGGCAGAATGGTACCAGGCGTCAATTCCTCCTCTGAGGCATACTGACGGGAGAGAGCGTCGGGTTTAGTGTTCTTTGATCCTGGGCGATAAGACAATACAAAGTTAAAACGTGAGAAGAACAGAGACCAACGGTATTGCCGAGGGTTCAGTCTCTTAGCCTCCTAGAGGTAAATCAGATTCTTGTGGTCTGTCCAAATAATAAATGGATGTTCAGCCCCCTCCAACTAGTGCCTCCACTCCTCAAGAGCCAGTTTAACAGCCAGTAACTCCCGGTCCCCCACGTCATACCTGCTCTTGATGGGTGTTAATCACAGTGAGAAAAAGGCACATGGATGGAGCTTGTGGTCTGCAGGGCTGTGGTCTCCAAGGTGAACTGCTGCTTGGGGTCAGGCCTGCAGAGTACCGGGGCCTCAGAGAACCTTTTCTTGAGTGCCCGGAAGGCTGCCTCAGCTTCTGGAGACCTAAAGAAGGGTTTAGTAGTTGAAGTGAGAGTCGTTAGTGGAGCTGCGGTTTAGCTAAAGTTGCGGATGAACCGTATGTAAAAGTTGGCAAAGCCGAGAAATCGTTGCAGCTGTTTTCTGGTAGTAGGAGTGGGCCACTCCGTCACAGCTTGCACCTTGTCTGGGTCTGCCTTCAGTTGTCCGCTTTCTAACACAAAACCCAAAAAATTTCACAACCGACACATGAAATTCACATTTCTCTGCTTTAACAAACAGTCTGTCCTCTAAAAGCCGTTGGAGCACGGCTCAGACATGTCTGTGGTGCTGGGTGATGGACCTGGAAAAGATTAAAATGTCATCCAAATAGACAGTCACAAAGTCATTCAAATAGTCACCCAGTACAGTGTTCACCAGTCTCTGGAACACCGCCGGGGCATTGGTGAGACCAAAAGGCATCATGAGGTATTACAAGTGCCCCAGGGGTGTTTTGAAAGCCATCTTCCACTCGTCCCCTTGGCGAATCCTGACCAAGTGATAAGCGTTGCGAAGATCCATCCGGTTGAAGATGGTGGCGTCTTGGACGGGCTCGAAAGTGGAAGAAAGTAGGGGTAGGGGGTATTTGTTCTGGACAGTAATCAGGTTGAGACCCCAATAGTCAATGCAAGGGTGGAGAGACCTATCTTTCTTGGCGATGAAGAAGAACCCAGCCCCCAGGGGTGAGGTAGATGGTCTGATGGTGCCGTTCGCCAAAGCCTCTGTAATGTAGGTCTGCATGCTGTCTCGTTCAGGTTTTGAGAGGCTGTAAAGACGGCTGGATGGCAGCGGAGCTCCCAGTAGCAGGTTGATGCCACAATCGAAAGGGCAATGAGGAGGAAGCATGGTAGCTCGGTCCCTGCTGAACACCTGTTGAAGGTCGTGATAAACATGGGGTACCTGGGAGAGATCGGGAGGCTCAGTTGGCGTCAAGCCGGAGTCCTTAGACACAGTAGGTGCTGAGTTGAGGCATGTGAGGTGACACTCCGGACTCCAGGTCTCGACTCTGCTGGCTCACCAGTCCAAAAGCGGGTTGTGCAATTTGAGCCAAGAATGTTCAAGCACCACTGGATTCTGCAGGGATGGGAACACAAATAGTGAGAGGGTCTCTGTGTGGTTACCTGAAACCTGGAGCTGGAGTGGCAGGGTCCTGTGAGTGATGGTGGACAGTACTCTTCCATCCAGCGAGGTAACTGACACTGGCTCGGGAAGACGCTCAGTCGAAATTCCCATTCACAGACCAGTTGGGGATCCAACAGTGACTGCTCGCACCCCGAGTCCACTAGGGCAGTAGTCTGGTGGGATCGACTGTTCCAAGTCACAGCACACGTGAAGAGAACCCGGGAGGTTTTATTTCCAGTGTTACTACCCACCAGGACACCCGGTCCTACTGGTGGGCTCTACCATTTAGCAATGCCGGGCATGCCTGAACAAAATGTCCAGTCAGTCCACAGTACAGACAGAGGCCTTTACTGATGCGCTGTCGCCGTTCCTCCGAGGATAGGTGGGCTCTTCCCAACTGCATCAGCTCCTCCGAGGGAAGAGGTCTAGAAGTAGAATGGCAATGTGTAGGAGGCGATGAAAACTCCACTGCTGACATCCTCTGAAGCTCCCGATATCTTTTGTTGATGGAAATGGAGAGAGGGAGATTAATCCATCCAGGGTGGTTGGCTCGGGGCACAGAGCCAGCTGATTTTTAACTCTGTCACTCAGGGCTTCAATAAAAGCTGCCTTTAAGGCGTTGTCATTCCACGACATCATGGCCGCCAAAGTCCTGAACTCCAATGACAGATCTGCCACCGTTCTCCTTCCCTGAGATGGGTGCAAGAGCTTCTTCGGGATGTCGGTGGTGGTTTCGGAACTGCAGAAAGTTAGTTTAAATTCCTCCAGAAAGTCAGTATAAAGACCGGACAAAAATTCTGTGTTCCGGCTTTTGGCCTCTGCCCACCTAAGAGCCTTTCCCCTCAAAAGTCCAACAATAAAGGAGATCTTCGAAGAGTCCGTAATAAAAGTATTTGGAGAGCGCTTGAACGCCAGGCGGCACTGAAGTAAAAATCCAAAACAGTCCTCGAACCCACCCGAGAACGTAGGACATGGCAGGGGTGGAGCTGGACGGAAGTTGGTGACTTCCGTAGGACCGGGTGTTACTGGTCCGGGCGGACTCACTGTTCCTGGGACTAGTTGCGTTCTTAGGTGTGTTCTTGCTGTGTCGTGGTTCTAATTCCATGCTGTTGTTCTTTTTTTAAAACACAGAAACAGTTTCGTTACATGTTTTTCCGCTACGTTTCGTCTGAGGCTGCAGACTTCCTCAGGCTGACGCTGATGGTGGCGTCACTTCCTTCTCCGTTTATCGTTGCGTTGATTCCGGGCTTGAAGCGGAAGTAGCGGTTGGAGCTGGAGCTGAAGTTGGAGCTGGAGCTGGAAATCGCTCGTGAAGCTGTTGGACCATAGCCTCCAAATGCTGGTAGCGCTGGTTAGCGATTGTAAGCTGCTCCATGAGCACGGGAAGAGTCTGCTCTTGCTGGGACATCCTGTTAGCCAGATCGGCGAGTGCTGATTCCGCTGGGTTAAGGTTATGGCCGGATGATTCTGTCATGACTCAAGGAAGATGTTTAACCCAAGACATGCAGAATCAACACGACTTCTCTGGGTAAGTTAAAGAAAAGTTATTTTATTTTTAAAACAGGAACAAAAGGTGCACTGGGAAGTCCAGTGAGGGTGTGCCGTACGGCATTAGTCCATATGGTAATCCAAGAAGCGGGGAAGGTGGGAAGCCATGGTGAGTACTGGTGGAGGTGCGGCAGGCTGAGGTGGGTGAGGCAGTGGAGGTAATCAGGGCTGGCGTAGTGGAGAAGGATGGGAAGTGGTTCTGGTGATCCGGGGTTCGAGCGGCGAGAGTTGTGAGTAAAGTGGAGTTTTCCTGGACGGAGTACACAAACAAGGTACAGAGGAGAATCCAAAAACGTAATACAGAAACAGTCCGTAGTTCAAAGCCAAAAAAAATCCACAATCAAATTCAAGCAAGCGAAAACGAGCAAACGAATACAAGAGGCTGGGGCTACCTAAACTGGTGCAATTATCCGGCGTAGTGTGGTGTCTCCATCCTCCCTTTATACCAGACATCCTGATTGGAGATTTGGCGTACCTGCTGCCCCCTCCGCTCCTCACCTGTGGGAAATTGCCTCAGAGATGGTTAGAGAGAGAGGAGCACTCACCTTGGCTCGGGAACATGACACTACAGTTCGTTTGAACATCTTATTCTTAGTTTTCCTAATCCAGATTGTAAAACTGTAAAACCACTCATGTTTGTAGTTTTATATCGTCCACCAGGCCCTTACTCTGAGTTTTTGGATCAGATCTCTGATTTTTTGTCTGATTTGGTGCTAAAGGTCATTCTAGTGGGGGATTTTAAAGAGCAAGTAACGTCTAAATTAACTTTTTTTGCTGATGAACTGTATAAATGAGTGTCTAATAGTGTTTTAAATGTGTGTATTCATTATTTTAGCATTTTGGTGCATTTTCTTTAAAAATTAAAAATTCTGCCTAAATACCACAGTATAGCTCCACCTTCAGCTTAAAACATAAAATTTGACTCATTTTGAATAAATTTTAGCCAATGGCTAAAGAGTAAGATACTACGTAAACCAGTAGAGTACTACGTAGCAGCTCTGTGTCAAAGTTATAAAAGCAACGAGCGTCTCGGCCACGCCTTGTGGCGAGTTGGGAGTTGGATTTGCAAGCGAGTGTAGGTTAGCGGTAGTTCAGCATTAGCATATAGCATTAGCATATCCTAGTCTTTAGCATAGCTTTTAGTGTTATAAATACTTATTTAGTGTTAGTTTGGCTGTTGGATATTGTAGTTTAGTTAGTGTTTGGCTGTTAGTGTTATTAGGAAAGTAGTTCGGGTTTAGTGCTCCATATCGTGCTAGTATGGTGAGTAGATGTAATGTAATATGGTTGCGGTGGCTCTGTGGGCATTTTACCCGCGATTCTGCATGTCTCCATTTGAAGAGGGAGGCTGTGCCCACCGTGGCTCTTCCGTGATTTAGATGCAGCCCACCGACTCTGCTCCCCCACCACGGCGGGCTCCAGTCTGAGGTGAGTACGCTAAATAAACATTTTAACATCTTCTAAAGACAATTCCCTACCTAAATGCAAAGTTTGAGAGACGTGGTTCACTTCCTTTAGCTAGTCAGTCGGCAATTCTGCAACAGTGGCTCTAACTGACGCAGCACTAGTTGACACACAGCATTACAGCGTGAAATCCAGCTTGTGACCCAGTTCTGTAAGGAATTCTGTTCAGGAGGTCGCATTTCAGGCTCTCCACATCATACGTGACTGACTTTTACGTTATAACAACGATCACACACTAGGAATGTTATAAAGCACCTATATAGGACAGTTTCTTTTGTATATTATCTGACTTTATAAACTCCCAACAACAATGTGCTTCTATTTTTTTTTCAGGCTAAATCTACCCAAGACATTGGCTGTCAGACTGATTTAGCTGCAAGAATGTACTTGTCCAGGCTGACGTGAAGCCTTACCCGTAGCAAAGGTGAATTATTTTTAATAATCTTCTATGTAAACATTTTATTATTACCTTCTAGTTTTAATTTGTTTTACAGATTATTGTTACACATGATTTTATTCTCTTTTAAACATTTATAAATGTGCTGTTTCTTTGTTTTTTACATAGCCAGCCAGAATGGAGTTCACAGCCGCAGTGTGTCTGGTGACCCACAGGGACCATGATGGAAATTCATCTTCCAGAAAGTCCCAGAGCAGCGTCCACACCCCTGAAAAGACCAAGATGTGAGGTGTCTCCTGTTGATTCCAGCTTCCACCTCAATGACAGTGCAAGCTCAGTGAACTGTTCAAGGTAAAAAAAAATTAAAACATTTCAGAATTTTTAAGATATTAACAATTAAATAAGTATGTGATTACATCATGACATCATGAAGGAGGCTACTGATTCTGGCCCTGTGACACTTGGTGGTGACGTGTGAGCTGATTCACCTGGTAAATAACTTTTACATTAAATATTTTGTTTTTGCTATCAAAAGTAAATTAACTAATAACCTGCATTATTGCAGGACACTCAGCAAAATATGGACTCTACACTATGAAGCAGGCACACGTTAATACTCTATAAGAGCACATAAGGTGAGCAACACCACATATTATTGTACACTGTCCTGGATTTGTTTTCTTTCTGCATCTCATCATTAGCCTGGCTGATCACCTGATAACTCCTGTCATCTGGTTGTGACAGCATGAGGATGTCCTCACACACCTGTAACTTATCAGCTCATCTGGCAGAATAGAGAGAAGAGACAACACCACATCTCCTGTTCCTGGAACGCCTTCAGCCATCCTTCGATGACTGAGAACCTCCATCAGCTCTGTCTCCTGTCTGCCTACAATTATTATAATAAATATTGTGTTTGACAAGTTTTTTGTGCTGCCAAATATCTCATTTAGATTCCAGTTTTGATATTTTAATGGATATTTATAAATTACATTAATAGAATTATCACATTGTTGCATGTGTAACTAGCTCTATTGTGATGAATTAAACTAGCACCTCACTGTTAAAAGCTCGTTTTAATTTTAAGCATGTTTAAGTATTTATGGACATGAACAAAAACAGGAAATATATAAATTGAGATTTATTTAATTAATATAACAAATAAGGGGGAAAGAGTCATTGAAAGGCACATTCTTCCGGAAGCTCCTGATCCTGACAACACCAGACCAGCTGCAGACACCAGAGGACCTAGAACCAAGAGAGCAGCTGTTATCAGTAAATAAATAAATCAGGGCAGTTTTAGTGGGCTGAACACATTACAGAATAATTTTCTCATGGGGTAGTTTCATAACTTTCTGCAGCAGACTGTAACTTGAGCCCAGGGCTCCTGGACAGCTGCTATCCAGCATGTTTCAGTGGTTTTCCTGCTTTAACAGGTTGGATTAGCTGTTAAGCAGCTCAGCTATTTGTTGCTGATTAAAACCAGGTGTGTTGAAGCAGATAAACCTCTAAAACATGCTGAATACTAGCTTTTTTGGGCCGTGGAGCCAAACCCTGCAGCTAATCCAATGCTATGGCTAACGGCTACCTACCATTCAGAGCTGGTTCTGTTGGGTCGGTTCCGCTAGTTTCAGGCAACTCACAAGCTCAAAACAATAAGGCTCAGGTCCGCTTGTCTTCTCCAAATAGACTAGGTCCCTTTCTTCTGGAGTGTCTGGGTAAGGAGGGGGAGAAACGTCCTCCACTTCTAATAACTGCTCAGAGTGAAGGGAGCTAGCTTCGTCTAGTTAGCCATCGTCTTCGTCACTGCCGCGGCTCCGCCCTCTCGGTCCTCCAGGCAACGCCTACTAATGTTGCATTTTTTTAAAATTGATACGTGGGTGGAGAAGGACTCCGAGGCACACTTGACCTGCTCTTTAACATTCATGTGGACATTGAAAATGATAGCCTCAATGTAGCCTTTAGTAATATCTTGGACTCAATTGGCTTTACTCAAAGAATACATAGCTCCACCCACTCCTGCCATCATACATTAGACCTTGTGCTGACTTATGGCATAGAGTGTGAGGAAATAACAATCTTTCCACATAATCCAGTCCTCTTGGACGACTTTCTGGTAACCTTTTTATAACTGAGTTCTCAAGACATGAAAGTAAATTTTACTATAGTCGGTCTCTATCTGACAACGCTGTTGCATCTTTTAAATCAACTGTTCCATCTTTACTGTCCTCAGCATCTCAGAGAAACGTAGCAGAGGGTGATATATTCATTTCTAGCCCCTCACAAATTGATGCGTTAGTTCATAATGTTACTTCTTCTTTGCCTGTTGCATTAGATGATGTTGCCCCTTTAAAAAAGAAGGTAATTAGTGACAGGAAGTTGGCTCCCTGGTTTCATTCTCATTTACGAGCTTTAAAACAAAACTCTAGAAAATTGGAAAGAACATGCGCTCTACGCACCATGAGGAGGCATACCTATCCTGGAAAAATAGTCTTGTGCTTTACAAAAATAAGCTTGGACAAACTAGAACTGCTTATTTCTCAGCGTTAATCGAGGGGAATAAGAATAATCCTAAAAAATTTTTCAGTACAGTTGCCGAACTTACACAGAATCATAGCTCTGAACCATCTATTCCCTTAGCCCTCAGCAGTAACGACTTTATTGGATTTTTCACAAGTAAAATTAATTCTATTAGAAACAAAATCATTAGCATCCTCCCTAATGCGATTTCTTCTTCCTCAGTAAGTGAGGCAGCATCAGAGGTAACTGTCTAACCTCATCTGTGTTTAAACCATTTTGTTCCAGTTGAGCTTTCAGAGTTATCAGAAATATTAGCTTCATCTAAATCTTCAACTTGCATTTTAGATCCAATCCCAACCAAATTATTTAAAGATGCATTTCCTTTGGTTACTGCCCCCATTTTAGATATAATCAATCTATCCTTAGTAAATGGATATGTACCACTGGATTTTAAGGTTGCTGTAATCAAACCTTCACTTAAGAAGCCTTCTCTGGATCCAGATGATGTTATCCCACCTCGACTCCTGAAAGAGGTGTTTCCTTTAATTAGCAATAACGTGCTAGGCATTATAAATAGTAGCTTGACATTGGCTGAAGTTCCTCGTGCCTTTAAACACGCTGTTCTACAAAGAATCTTGAAAAAACCCGGCCTTGATCCCACCGATTACTCTAATCTCCGACCAATTTCCAAATTACCGTTTCTATCTAAGGTCCTTGAGAAAATAGTGTATGCACAGTTGATGAAACATCTAAATGAATTTCAGGTAATGGACACCTGTCAGTCTGGTTTTAGAAAACAGCACAGCACTGAAACTGCTCACGTTCGGGTGTTTAATGACATTTTTCTGGCTTTAGATTCAGGTTTTCATGTGGTTCTGGTACTTTTGGATCTATCTGCAGCATTCGACACGATCGATCATGACATTTTGATCACAAGACTTCACACTTGGGCTGGCATTTCAGGCACAGCCCTAGATTGGTTTAGGTCATACTTTTGTAACAGGTCTGCTAGGGTCATGTTGCTGTTCATCAGAGTCACAGCCTCTACGTTGGGGTGTCCCACAAGGGTCAATTCTCGGCCCGTTACTGTTCAACCTCTATATACTGCCCTTAGGAGCCATTTTCAGAAAGCACGCTGTCTCATACCATCTTTACGCTGACGACTGTCAAATCTATTTGTCATTTAAGCCAACTCATTCAACGAAAGTTCTGTCTGATTGTATACTTGAGGTCAAGCAATGGCTTGCTGATAACTTCCTCCATCTTAATGACTCCAAAACTGACAATCGTTTTCAGTCCTTACAGTACCACGGCTACTCATCAACCTGACCTCAACTATCTCTCACCTAATGTATCCTCTGTAATCTCCAACCTTGGAGTAAAAATGGACCAGGCTCTGAAGATGGATGCCCAGGTCAATAACACAATTAAATCATGTTTTTACCACCTAAGACGCATCTCGAAACTAAAGCACATCCTGAGTGTCCGTCTTCTGAAATCCGTGGTCCACACTTTCGTCACTTCAAGGCTGGATTACGTCTAACTCCTGCTTATATGGCATAAGTAAATCAGCTCTTTCTAGACTTCAGCTGGTCCAGAATTCAGTGGCTAGGTTCCTGACTGGAGCTGACAGAAGACAACACATTTCACCAATTCTGAAATCTCTCCACTGGTTGCCCGTGCAGTTCAGGATAAACTTCAAAATTATGCTTCTGACTTACAAATCCTTGAACGATCAAGCTCCTCCATATCTGTGTGAACTTTTCCATTACTACAACCCGCCGCGTGCTCTCAGGTCTGAAGATAAGCTCCTCCTAGCTGTTCCGAATGCACATTTAAAAAGCCGTGGAGAAAGGGCTTTCTCTGTCTGTGCACCGAAGCTGTGGAACGCATTACCACTGCTAGTGAGGCAAGCACCAACAGCTAGCATTTTTAAATCACGCTTGAAAATTCACTACTTCAACCTAGCTTATACCACATAATTATGAACCTCACTCACATCTGCACTGTTTAAAAATGGACTTCACAATATCAACTTCCGTACTATTGAGGTTCTTTTTTAAAATGTTTTTCTAATTTTTTATTCTCCCTGTGTCTTATTGATTTTTAGCTGTTAGTTTTGGGAATTTTGTTGTATTTCCTTTTTATCTTTTATCTGTGTTCGACATGTTTGTATATCGCCGGTTTAATTAACTAACATTTTTAGTGTACAGTGCCTTGTTTGGTTGTAATGCCTTGTGAATGCGCTTTATAAATAAAATTGGATTGGATTGGAAACCCTCCAGAATTACGAAGGACAGCGCTACACTAATAGATAATATTTTCACAAATGTGTACGGTTCAGCTACAAGTGGTATATTCCTAAATGACATTACGGATCATCTCCCTATATTTGGAATTTTGCATAGTTTAATACAGACCTGGGCATTTTACGGCCCGCGGGCCACATCCGGCCCTTTGGTTGACTTTGACCGGCCCGCGTAAGGTTAATTGGAAATTACAAAATAAATGTATTTTCTCATTTTACCTCATGCATGGGCTAAGGCTGCATTGCTTTTATTTTGAAGTTGTTTTTTACGTGCACAATGATGCAATACGTATAGCAACAAGTGCCCACGGTTGACATGGTGATTGTAGCCTGAGAAATGTCCGCTCATGCAAAAAAAAAAAAAGAAAGATGCCGAATGCAGGATTTTCAACAAAAATTGGACTGCTAAGTATTTTTTTTACTGAAGTCGGAGGTAAAGCCGTGTGTTTGGTTTGCGGGGAGGAGATTGCCGTGTTTAAGGACTACAATTTGAGTCGGCATTACGACAAGAAACACTCGGAAAAATACAAGAACTTGTCTGATGCTGAGAGGGCACGGACATCCGAAGCTTTGCTAGCAAAGTTGCAAAAGCAGCAAGGCTTTTTTACTAAGCTTCACACATCCAGGGATGCAGCAACCAGGACCAGCTTTGTGATATCCCACAAAATAGCTAAAAACAGCGAACCGTGACCAGGAGGATCGAGGACATTGCGGGGAACCTGGAGCTTCAGCTGCAACGTGAAGTGGCAAGTTTTGACTTTTTCTCATTAGACGGGAGCTGTGATGTCCGGGACACAGCCCAGCTGCTCGTATTTGTCCGGGGATAACGGACTTCAAGCTCACAGAGGAGCGGGCAGCAATGCGGTCGATGAAAGGGACAACGACAGGGAGTGATCTTTTTACAGAGGTAAATGCGTGCATGGACACTCTGGGATTGAAACGGGAGAGACTGTCAGGTGTCACAACAGACGGTTGTCCAAATCTTAAGCCGGGCATACACTGTGCGACTTTTTCACTTTTTTGAGCCGATTTTCCAGTCGTGCGAGAAGCCACGACATCGGGGCGAGTTCTGCGCCGAGCGGTCGTGTAGTGTACGGGGGGTTACGAGAGGCGATTAACACCACGTGACCAGCCGCCGATCAGCAGTCGTGAGGTCGCACTCTGGTGTGTTTAATATTTCGCTCGTCCCTCGTGAGGGTATCGCACTGTTGAAGCGGCGCTGCGAGCAGCTGCGACCCAAAAAGTATCAGAACCACTCACGGCGCATGCGCGCGCAATCCTGCATCAACGCCGGTCGCTCGCTATTTCCCTAATAACACACGCTGTTTGTTTTTGTTTCTACACGTTTTTTTTACTCACAAAGATTGTCAAGAAAGTGTGTTTGTCGTGTTCATGTCAAATTAAACTGATCACAAAACACAGATTTACTTTCTTTATTTCGTTTTCCTCATCCAACCCCCATAAATCCCTGTGTGTCCTCCAGCAGCACTCCCGAAGGACAACAGGCAAAACAAGACAAAAAAGTCTAACGTGTTGAGTAAAAACTGCTATTTTTAGCACATTTTTAGGGCCGACGTGTTGCTACCAGACGTACAGTGTGAGCAGTCAGGTCGCATGCGAGAACTGGGTCGTACAGTGTGAGCACATGACTCGTGAGATCTGCTCTGCGGGGAAGTCGTACAGTTTGAGCTGAAGCTGAACGCTGCGAGTGAAAAAGTCGCACAGTGTACGTCCGGCTTTACAGGGAAAAATGTCGGACTTTTGAAACGCATGCAAGATAAAGTGACAGAAATCGATGCAGATCAAAAATAGGTGTTTTTGCATTGTATTATACACCAACATGTGTTGTGCAAGTCAGTGCTAAAAATCAACCATGTTACTGATGTTGTTACTAAAATAATAAACTTCATCAGGGCGCGGGCGATGAATCACAGACAGTTTGTGGCTCTTGTGGAGGACTCCACACAGCTGTCAGATGGCTCAGCCTGGGGAAAGTGCTGAAGAGGGTTTGGGACTCGAAAGCAGAGATTCAGGATCTCTGCTGGATTTCTACTCTTCTCTTAAGGAGGACTTTCCAAACCTGAAGAGACATGCTCAGAAGATGTTGGTTCTCTTCAGCTCTACCTACATTTGTGAACAAACATTTTCAATGATGAAGTTTACAAAATCCAGGTAAAGATCCTCTCTCACTGATGATCATTTGTCAGCTGTGCTTTGCTTCTCCACCTCAGACATCCAACCTGACTTTGATGCACTCGTTAAAGCCCAGCAGAGACTAGATTTCTCTCACTGAATAAGAAAAAAATTGCTTAAAAACACAAAATAAGGTGTTTGGACCACAAATGTAGGCAACTAGCAGTGAACTGGGACACTTTTTTGAAACCTCTTTCTCAAGATCACAGTTCAGTGATTTTATTTTACAGACAATAGTGTGTGTCTGTAGAATGCTAAGAACCTCTTTCCAACAATATTTGAAACTCAGAATGTGTTTTGGAGTGAATGTGACTGAAACTGTTAACTAATATAAGTCACAAATGTTTAACAAAAACCAAATGTGCACACTTTGTTTACCATTGCCTTGGGAAATTTGAATAAATCACATTTTTGTAAGCCAACCTCACTTTTTCCTTTTTGCTCATTTATAACATATAGTCTACTCTTACCAGCTTGAAGAAACAATGGTATTTACTGCTTTTTATAAAGAAATACCATTAATATTATGCATAATTGACTTCAGCCTTTTGGCCTGCGGCCCTCCACAATATTTTCTATTTCTCATGTGGCCCCATGGAAAAAATAATTGCCCACCCCTGGTTTAATAGATAACACTTCAGTGGCAAAGGATGAGTCACCGCATAAACTTATGAGAATAAGGACCCTAGAAAGAATTGAGGCTTTAAAGGTAGACCTCACAGATCGTGTTTGGGATGATGTGTATGTGGAGGATGTGAATTTGGCACATGATAAATTTTTGTCTATATTTTTAGATCTCTATAACAAACATTGTCCTATTAGAAAATGTCAGGGGAAGAAAAATCGCCTTTACAGTCACTTTAAATGTAATGTAATGTGTTATTGATTATATTATTATTATGTTTTGACTGAATAAATTCAAATTCAATTCAATTCAATACTGGAAAACTAATTAGGTGTGAATGCAGATGCTGTTTCACATTAAGGATGTGGTAAAGAGATGATTAAAAGAACAAAAATCCTTCAAGTCTTTCTGCAAATACAGTAAGTGGGTTAGGAGGAGAATCCTTAATGATGTTGAAGCTACACTCCCACTAACAGCTCAGACTGGAGTCCACTATCCTGGTCTTCTCTGTTCACCATGAAATCAGTTCCCAACAGACCAAGATAGGATGTAAGTTACGTAGATGTTACCACACACACACACACACACACACACACACACACACACACACACACACACACACACACACACACACACACACACACACACACACACAGCACAGCACAGCACAGTGTAGGTCATAGTAAGGTTGATGGACAGAGAAAGCCCAGACAGGTGGCAGGCAGCCCAGTCTCTGGGCCTGCTGTGGGTGGGCGTCCATCCAGAGGTGCTAAACTCCCAGCCAGGCACCCACAGCCTCACCTCGGTCAGGCTGAGTGGCGGGGTCGAGCTGAGGGCTCAGCTCTGGTTCGTCCTGCCTCAGCGTAGCAAAACAGTCTACATCTTCATAACACACATCTCATAAATCTTTACTGGTGTCATTTCCCCCATCGTTATATTTAAGAACTCCTGGTGAAGTCCTCAGGAGGAGACAAAAACATGGCATTCAGTACACACACACACACACACACACACACACACACACACACACACACACACACACACACACACACACACACACACACGCACTTACAGGGACATGACAGAAGCTACAGAAGCTACAAACACAGAGGAAATGTCTCTGATATTTGACCAAACCTGACTTACACACATCTCAGAATAATTCTAAATCAACCTCCTTATCTCAATTTCAAAATAAAAGAATCATAAATAACAACAAATGACCACATTTAGAAAACACTGAAGTGGTCAAATTTTTTTTAATTGCTTTAGGAAGTTATCACAATGAGTCCCAGGAGATTTTCAGAAAACGACTGCATAATTTCAAAATATATTTTTTGGAAAAAAAACCTCGAAAATAAGTCATAATATGTCAAAGAAATGAGCAAACCCGTATTTGTAACACAACAGTGCCATGTGGTTGACTGAAAAAACATTTTTAATGATGGTTCCTGATTACAATCGGTCTCTCTGAGATTTCCATGCTGGCTGAACATGAAAATAGTCTCCTACACCTATCTCCTGCATTAG